>NC_041382.1:758517450-758548332 GCF_002162155.2 Triticum dicoccoides
AAAAGTGAGCATAGAGGGATTGACAATCCCTTTATGGCGTTGGGTGCAAGTGTTTGATTGCTTGTGCAGGTGCATAAATTGGAGACTTGCTTGTATCTCCTACTGGATTAATACCTTGGTTCTCAACTAAGAGAAATACTTATCTCTACTTTGCTGCATCACTCTTTCCTCTTCAAAAAAAATACCAACACAAGCTCAAGAAGTAGCAAACCCCAACTAGGCAAATTTTTGATTGAACCCCAGCTAGATAAATTTTTTAACTCTGTTTTTTTTAAAAAATTCGCTTCAGTAGGCCGGCCCCGGTTCGCTACATTGGTCCGTCGATGAGGGGGATTCTCTCGATTCATGTGGGGTGGCGTGCGGCGGCGGGGCTGGACGCGAGAATCCCCCCTCGTCTCGTGTAATGTGAGGAATATGGATTTTTTTTGAAACTATGATGATTTTTATAGCAAATTCAGAAACTATACACCCTAATGGAGAAAAATCAAAAGTATCACCCCGTCGGCCTCTTGTTGGCCGAAAAGGGACTTTTCAGCCAACAGTTGGCCAAAAAGTATTTTTCGGCCAACAGTTGGCCAAAGAGTCCCTCTTCGGCCAACACCTGCTCTACTTTTTAGAAAATTCATACTCCCTCCATTCCTAGTTTTTGGCACGAAAATTAAAGAACACACGTGGAGGGAAAATTTCACAACTTTTGGGCGAGATTTCACCTGACTAATTGACATGAGAAAACAGAGGACCTTGCCTAATATAAGGAAATGTAATCAAATCTCTAAAAATAATTATCCTAATGAGTGGTGCAATGCAATACACCTTATATTTCAGATTTTTTCTCAAAAATCTATACACCCTATATCAAGGAACGGAGGGAGTATAAAATAGGATTTTTAGTATTTTAATTTGATTCTTTTTGCATTAGATTAGAAATTTTATGAAGTTTCTGTAGATATCAAGTTTGACTAGATTTGGAAGTTTGAATTTGAATTTTCATGAATTTTCTCAAATCACTAGATAGCCTATAATTTGAGCTAGGAGTATTCTTTTTAGATGATTCTTTTTGCTACTGGTTCTTTGTGACTTTGTTTATTAGTAGTAATTAATTGGTCAATTTTAGGATTATTTAAAATTAGGTTTTTACGTCATTCTCTCCCTCCATTTTCTCCCGCCATTCTCTCCCTCCATTTTCTTTCCCGCCATTCTCTCCCGCCATCTTCTTTTCCGCCATCTTCTTTCTCGCCATCTTCACTTCTCAACTTATAAAACGAGCCTCATGGTGTCCACGATCGTAGATAACATCGTCTGACACGGTCTGTGTCTCCTGCGTCGGTGCTGCTGGTGGAGTGTGAAACACTGTCTGAGAGAAGTCATAAGTGTTTGCAGCTTCGTCATCATCATCGGAGAGTGTTTCACACTTATGACTTCTCTCACACAGTGTTTCACTCCACATGAAGGCATCATCGTCATCCTCCGTCGATGCAGCATTCCTTAGTGTGGCGGGAGAGAATGGCGGGAAATAAAATGGCGGCAAAGAAAATGAAGGGAAAAAGATTGCGGGAAAGTATTTTTTTCATGTATAAAACGGCAATGGTTGTACAGGATTTACAAGGCACTTTTAAATATAAACTCCTATGAAGCTCAAAACAAGTTTTTTAGTAGGATAAAAGAAATAAAATACAAAAAATACTACAAATAAAATAGCTACTGATAACTAAACAGAAACAAAAAGAATATGTCAAAAAACTAAAGAAAAAAATTTAAAGCAATTAAAATTAAAAGAAATAGCATAAAACCTAACAAACACTAAAACAGAACTGTTTTCATAAAAACCTAATTTAAATAATTATAAAATTCGCCAATTAATTACTACTGATAAACAAATTCACAAAGAACCAGTAGCACAAAGAATCATCTTAAAAAATACTCCTAACTCAAATTATAGGCAATCTAGTTATTTGAGCAAATTCATGAAAAAATTAAATTCAAATTTTCAAATCTAGTCAAACTTGATATTTACAGAAACTTCATAAAATTTCTAATCTAATGCAAAAAGAATCAAATTAAAATACTAAAAATCCTATTTGATATGAATTTTTGAAACAGTAGAGCAGGTGTTGGCCGAAGAGGGACTCTTTGGCCAACTGTTGGCCGAAAAGTGCTTTTTGGCCAACGCTTGGCCGAAAAGTCCTTTTTGGCCAACGGTTAGCCGAAAAGTCCTTCTTCGGCCAACAGGAGGCCGAAAAGTCCCTTTTCGGCCAACAGGAGGCCGGCGGGGTGATACTTTTGATTTTTCTCCATTAATGTGTATAGTTTCCGAATTTGCTATAAAAATCATCATAGTTTCAAAAAAAATCTGGAATATGGGCGCCCCCAGCCCTGCCCCTGATCGATCCATCCGCCGCCGCCATAGGTTCCTGTGGGCTCACGTATGCCGCACATGATATGTTCCGCCGAATCTCTAGCCTATTTCCGATTGCTTCCGTGGAACAAACGATCGATCGATTCCGCTGCCTATTTCTCGTCGACGGACATCACCCTGTGTCAACTTCTCCAGCCACGATCTTCTCTCATCCTCCTCTTGATCAAACATTTGTTGCTTCTGAACAACCTAGCTCATGATACTACTTGTTAGAACTAATCCGAGGCCACCATTGATCATTCAAAGACCAAACAATCACACAAGCACGACACCAAGATTTTTTAACGAGGTTCACCATCATGGCTACATCTCCGAGGCCTGACTATGCGCGCTCCTCCCCATAACACCGCTACAATACCGCACCCCGGCCGCCCGGGCAGCGGCGGCGCTGGGGGTATTCCTGAGACTTCCCTGGAATACCAAAAAAATTCTTCAAAAAAAATATAATACATAATTTTTTTGAGGATATTTTTTTGAGCTGATCTGTACTCTTTATTGCACGTTCAAAAACATTGGAATACAAATAATTTCGGGCATAATAGCAAGCCACACATGGCGCCCGGGAGAGAGAGATGCCGCTGCCTTAGCTAAGGCATGAGCCTCTCCATTGTGTCTCCTACTGTCATAAATAAACTCAACATTACTAAAAGACCTCCTTTGATGCTTGATATCTTGTAAGATAGGAAAGAACCTACACAGGGAATCATCAGCTATTCGTGTCACCACCTCCTGACAATCTGACGCCACACAAACGGATCGAACATTTAAATCCATCGCGAGTGCTAGCGCCTTGCTGCATGCCCGTGCCTCGAGAATTGCTGGATCCAAACAACCTTCAAAAATGATGGCAGAAGCTCCCAGATAGTTACCCTGTTTGTCTCGGCACACCACGGCCAAGGCACCCCTGTCACCGATCTTAGAGAAGCCACCATCTGCATTTATCTTCACATCATGGGATTCCGGCGGCAGCCATGCCAGTTGAACTGGCTGACCCGCATGCACTCTGGATCTTGCAGACAGGTCCCTGGGCGTTACATGCATGCCCCTAGGCGTCACATGCAGGTCCTTGGATGACGCATGTGTTGGGGAACGTAGTAATTTCAAAAAATTTCCTACGCTCACACAAGATCATGGTGATGCATAGCAACGAGAGGGGAGAGTGTTGTCTATGTACCCTCGTAGACTGAAGTGGAAGCGTTGACGCAACGTAGAGGAAGTAGTCGTACGTCTTCCCGGTCCAACCAATCCAAGCACCGTTACTCCGGCACCTCCGAGTTCTTGACACACGTACAGCTCGATGACGCACCCCGGGCTCCGATCCAGCAAAGCTTCGGGGAGGAGTTTCGTCAGCACGACAGCATGGTGACGATCTTGATGTTTAACCGTCGCAGGGCTTCGCCTAAGCACCGCTCCAATATGAACGAGGTGTAATATCGTGGAGGGGGGCACCGCACACGCCTAAGGAACGATCACGAAGATCAACTTGTGTGTCCTAGGGTGCCCCCCTGTCCCTGTATATAAAGGAGCCAAGGGGAGGGGGCGGCCGGCCAAGGAGGGGCGGCCGGCCAAGGAGGGGCGTGCCAGGGGGGAGTCCTACTCCCACCGGGAGTAGGACTCCCTTATTTCCTAGTTGGAGAAGGAGAAGGGGGGAAAGAGGAGGAAGAGGGGAAGGAGAAGGGGGGAAAGAGGAGGAAGAGGGGAAGGAAAAGGGGGGGGCCTTCCCTTGTCCTATTCGGACTAAGAAGGGGAGGGGCGCGCGGCCACCTCCTGCCTCCTTCTCTCTTCTCCCTCAAGGCCCATGTAGGCCCAATAACCCCCCGGGGGGTTCCGGTAACCCTCCGGTACTCCGGTAAAATGCCGATTTCACTCGGAACGATTCCGATGTCCAAATATAGGCTTCCAATATATTGATCTTTATGTCTCGACCATTTCGAGACTCCTCGTCATGTCCGTGATTACATCCAGGACTCCGAACAACCTTCAGTACATCAAAATACATAAACTCATAATGAAACTGTCATCGTAACTTTAAGCGTGCGGACCCTACGGTTCGAGAACAATGTAGACCTGACCGAGACACTTCTCCGGTCAATAACCAATAGCGGGACCTGGATGCCCATATTGGCTCCTACATATTCTATGAAGATCTTTATCGGTCAGACCGCATAACTACATACGTTGTTCCCTTTGTCATCGGTATGTTACTTGCCCGAGATTCGATCGTCGGTATCCAATACCTAGTTCAATCTTGTTACCGGCAAGTCTCTTTACTCGTTCCATAATACATCATCTCACAACCAACACATTAGTTGCAATGCTTGCAAGGCTTATGTGATGTGTATTACCGAGAGGGCCCAGAGATACCTCTCCGTCAAACGGAGTGACAAATCCTAATCTCGAAATACGCCAACCCAACATGTACCTTTGGAGACACCTGTAGAGCTCCTTTATAATCACCCAGTTACGTTGTGACGTTTGGTAGCACACAAAGTGTTCACCCGGTAAACGAGAGTTGCATAATCTCATAGTCATAGGAACATGTATAAGTCATGAAGAAAGCAATAGCAACATACTAAACGATCGAGTGCTAAGCTAATGGAATGGGTCATGTCAATCAGATCATTCAACTAATGATGTGATCCCGTTAATCAAATAACAACTCTTTGTCTGTGGTTAGGAAACACAACCATCTTTGATTAACGAGCTAGTCAAGTAGAGGCATACTAGTGACACTTTGTTTGTCTATGTATTCACACATGTATTATGTTTCCGGTTAATACAAGTCTAGCATGAATAATAAACATTTATCATGATATAAGGAAATAAATAATAACTTTATTATTGCCTCTAGGGCATATTTCCTTCAGTCTCCCACTTGCACTAGAGTCAATAATCTAGATCACATCGCCATGTGATTTAACATCAATAGTTCACATCTTTATGTGATTGGTTCACATCTCCATGTGACTAACACCCAAAGGGTTTACTAGATTCAATAATCTAGTTCTCATTGCTATGTGATTAAGACCCAAAAAGTGATCATGTTTTGCTTGTGAGAGAAGTTTAGTCAACGGGTCTGCCACATTCAGATCCGCATGTATTTTGCAAATTTCTATGTCAACAATGCTCTGCATGGAGCTACTCTAGCTAATTTCTCCCACTTTCAATATGTATCCAGATTGAGACTTAGAGTCATCTGGATCAGTGTCAAAACTTGCATCGACGTAACCCTTTACGACGAACCTTTTGTCACCTCCGTAATCGAGAAACATGTCCTTATTCCAGTAAGGATAATTTTGACCGCTGTCCATTGATCTACTCCTAGATCACTATTGTACTCCCTCTCTTAACACAGTGTATGGTATACAATAGATCTGGTACACAGCATGGCATACTTTATTGAACCTATGACTGAGGCATAGGGAATGACTTTCATTCTCTTTCTATCTTCTGCCGTGGTCGGGCTTTGAGTCTTACTCAACTTCACACCTTGTAACACAGGCAAGAAACTTTTTCTTTGACTGTTCCATTTTGAACTACTTCAAAATCTTGTCAAGGTATGTACTCATTGAAAAAAACTTATCAAGCATCTTGATCTATCTCTATAGATCTTGATACTCAATATGTAAGCAGCTTCACCGAGGTCTTTCTTTGAAAAACTCCTTTCAAACACTCCTTTATGCTTTGCAGAATAATTCTACATTATTTCCGATCAACAATATGTCATTCACATATACTTATCAGAAATGTTGTAGTGCTCCCACTCACTTTCTTGTAAATACAGGCTTCACCGCAAGTCTGTATAAAACTATATGCTTTGATCAACTTATCAAAGCGTATATTCCAACTCCGAGATGCTTGCACCAGTCCATAAATGGATCGCTGGAGCTTGCATATTTTGTTAGCACTTTTAGGATTGACAAAACCATCTTGTTGCATCACATACAACTCTTCTTTAATAAATCCATTAAGGAATGCAGTTTTGTTTATCCATTTGCCAGATTTCATAAAATGCGGCAATTGCTAACATGATCCGGACAAATTTAAGCATAGATACGAGTGAGAAACTCTCATCGTAGTCAACACCTTGAACTTGTCGAAAACCTTTTGCGACAATTCTAGCTTTGTAGATAGTAACACTACTATCCATGTCCGTCTTCCTCTTGAAGATCCATTTATTATCAATGGCTTCCGATCCTCGGGCAAGTCCACCAAAGTCCACACTTTGTTCTCATACATGGATCCTATCTCAGATTTCATGGCCTCAAGCCATTTATCGGAATCTGGGCTCATCATCACTTCCTCATAGTTCGTAGGTTCGTCATGGTCAAGTAACATGACCTCCAAAATAGGATTACCGTACCACTCTGGTGCGGATCTCACTCTGGTTTACCTACGAGATTCGGTAGTAACTTGATCTGAAGTTACATGATCATCATCATTAGCTTCCTCACTAATTGGTGTAGTAATCACTGGAACAGATTTCTGTGATGAACTATTTTCCAATAAGGGAGAAGGTACAATTACCTTATCAAGTTTTCTACTTTCCTCCCACTCACTTCTTTCGAGAGAAACTCCTTCTCTAGAAAGGATCCGTTCTTAGCAACGAATGTCTTGCCTTCGGATCTGTGATAGAAGGTGTACCCAACTGTCTCCTTTGGGTATCCTATGAAGACATATTTCTCCGATTTGAGTTTGAGCTTATCGAGATGAAACTTTTTCACATAAGCATCGCAACTCCAAACTTTAAGAAACGACAGCTCAGGTTTCTTGCCAAACCATAGTTCACACGGTGTCGTCTCAACGGATTTAGATGGTGCCCTATTTAACGTGAATGCAGCTGTCTCTAATGCATAACCCCAAAACGATAGTGGTAGATCGGTAAGAGACATCATAGATCGCACTATATCTAATAAAGTACGGTTATGAAGTTCGGACACACCATTACACTATGGTGTTCCAGGTGGCGTGAGTAGTGAAACTATTTCACATTGTTTTAATTGAAGGCCAAACTCGTAACTCAAATATTTTACCTCTGCGATCATATCGTAGAAACTTTTATTTTCTTGTCACGATGATTTTCCACTTCACTCTGAAATTCTTTGAACTGTTCAAATGTTTCAGACTTATGTTTCATCAAGTAGATATCCCCATATCTGCTCAAATCATCTGTGAAGGTCAGAAAATAATGATACCTGCTGCAAGCTTTAATATTCATCGGACCACATACATCAGTATGTATGATTTCCAACAAATCTGTTGTTTGCTTCATTGTTCCGGAGAACGGCGTTTTAGTCATCTTGCTCATAAGGCATGGTTCACAAGCATCAAGTGATTCATAATCAAGTGATTCCAAAAGCCCATCAGCATGGAGTTTCTTCATGCGCTTTACACCAATATGACTTAGACGGCAGTGCCACAAATAAGTTGCACTATCATTATTAACTTTGCATCTTTTGGTTTCAATATTATGAATATGTGTATCACTACGATCGAGATCCAACGAACTTGTTTCATTGGGTGTATGACCATTGAAGGTTTTATTCATGTAAACAGAACAACAATTATTCTCCGACTTTAATGAATAACTGTATTGCAATAAACATGATCAAATCATATTCATGCTCAACCCAAAAACCAAATAACACTTATTTAGGTTCAACACTAATCCCGAAAGTATAGGGGAGTGTGCGATGATGATCATATCAATCTTGGAACTACTTCCAACACACATCGTCACTTCACCCTTAACTAGTCTCTGTTTATTCTGCAACTCCTGTTTCGAGTTACTACTCTTAGCAACTGATCCAGTATCAAATACTGAGGGGTTGCTATAAACACTAGTAAAGTACACATCAATAACATGTATATCAAATATACTTTTGTTCACTTTGCCATCCTTCTTATCCGCCAAATACTTGGGGCAGTTCTGCTTCCAGTGACCAGTCCCTTTGCAGTAGAAGCACTTAGTCTTAGGCTTAGGACCAGACTTGGGCTTCTTCACTTGAGCAGCAACTTGCTTGTTGTTCTTCTTGAAGTTCCCCTTCTTCCCTTTGCCCTTTTCTTGAAACTAGTGGTCTTGTTAACCATCAACACTTGATGTTTTTCTTGATTTCTACCTTAGTCGATTTCAGCATCACGAAGAGCTTGGGAATTGCTTCCGTTATCCCTTGCATATTATAGTTCATCACGAAGTTCTACTAACTTGGTGATGGTGACTAGAGAATTTTGTCAATCACTATTTTATCTGGAAGATTAACTCCCACTTGATTCAAGTGATTGTAGTACCCAGACAATCTGAGCACATGCTCACTGCTTGAGCTATTCTCCTCCATCTTTTAGCTATAGAACTTGTTGTAGACTTCATATTTCTTAACTCGGGTATTTGCTTGAAATATTAACTTCAACTCCTGGAACATCTCATATGGTCCATGACGTTCAAAACGTCTTTGAAGTCCTGATTCTAAGCCGTTAAGCATGGTGCACTAAACTATCAAGTAGTCATCATATTGAGCTAGCCAAACGTTCATAACGTCTGCATCTGCTCCTGCAATAGGTCTGTCACCTAGTGCATCAAGGACATAATTCTTCTGTGCAGCAATGAGGATAAACCTCAGATCACGGATCCAATCCGCATCATGCTACTAACATCTTTCAACACAATTTTTCTCTAGGAACATATCAAAAATAAACATATGAAAGCAACAACGCGAGCTATTGATCTACAACATAGATATGCTAATACTACCAGGACTAAGTTCATGATAAATTAAAGTTCAATTAATCATATTACTTAAGAACTCCCACTTAGATAGACATCCCTCTAATCCTCTAAGTGATCACGTGATCCAAATCAACTAAACCATAACCGATCATCATGTGAAATGGAGTAGCTTTCAATGGTGAACATCACTATGTTGATCATATCTACTATATGATTCATGCTCGACCTTTCGGTCTCAGTGTTCCGAGGCCATATCTGCATATGCTAGGCTCGTCAAGTTTAACCTGAGTATTCTGCGTGTGCAAAACTGGCTTGCACCCGTTGTAGATGGACGTAGAGCTTATCACACCCGATTATGACGTGGTGTCTGGGCACGACGAACTTTGCCAACGGTGCTTACTCAGGGAGAACACTTTTATCTTGAAATTTAGTGAGGAATCATCTTATAATGCTACCGTCAATCAAAGCAAGATAAGATGCATAAAAGATAAACATCACATGCAATCAAAATATGTGACGTGATATGGCCATCATCATCTTGTGCCTTTGATCTCCATCTCCAAAGCATCGTCATGATTTCCATCGTCACCGGCATGACACCATGATCTCCATCATCTTGATCTATATCAATATGTCGTCACATGGTCGTCTCGCCAACTATTGCTCTTGCAACTATTGCTATCGCATAGCGATAAAGTAAAGCAATTATTTGGCGCTTGCATCTTATGCAATAAAGAGACAACCATAAGGCTTTTGCCAGTTGCCGATAACTTCAACAAAACATGATCATCTCATACAAAAACTTATATATCATCATGTTTTAACCATATCACATCACAACATGCCCTGTAAAAACAAGTTAGACGTCCTCTACTTTGTTGTTGCAAGTTTTACGTGGCTGCTACGGGCTTAAGCAAGAACCAATCTTACGTACGCATCAAAACCACAACGATAGTTTGTCAAGTTGATGCCATTTTAACCTTTGCAAGGACCGGGCATAGCCACACTCGGTTCAACTAAAGTTGGAGAAACTGACACCCACCAGCCACCTATGTGCAAAGCACGGCGGTAGAACCAGTCTCGCGTAAGCGTACGCGTAATGTCGGTCCGGGCCGCTTCATCCAACAATACCGCCGAACCAAAGTATGACATGCTGGTAGGCAGTATGACTTATATCGCCCACAACTCACTTGTGTTCTACTCGTGCATATAACATCAAACCATAAAAACCTAGGCTCGGATGTCACTATTGGGGAACGTAGTAATTTCAAAAAATTTCCTACGCTCACACAAGACAATGGTGATGCATAGCAACGAGAGGGGAGAGTGTTGTCTACGTACCCTCGTAGACCGAAGCGGAAGCGTTGACGCAACGTAGAGGAAGTAGTCGTACGTCTTCCCGGTCCAACCGATCCAAGCACCATTACTCCGGCACCTCCGAGTTCTTGACACACGTACAGCTTGATGACGCACCCCGGGCTCCGATCCAGCAAAGCTTCGGGGAGGAGTTTCGTCAGCACGACGGCCTGGTGACGATCTTGATGTTTAACCATTGCAGGGCTTCGCCTAAGCACCGCTACAATATGAACGAGGTGTAATATCGTGGAGGGGGCACCGCACACGGCTAAGGAACGATCACGAAGATCAACTTGTGTGTCCTAGGGTGCCCCCCTGTCCTTGTATATAAAGGAGCCAAGGGGAGGGGGCGGCTGGCCAAGGAGGGGCGCGCCAGGGGGGAGTCCTACTCCCACCGGGACTAGGACTCCCTTCTTTCCTAGTTGGAGAAGGAGAAGGGGGGAAAGAGGAGGAAGAGGGGAAGGAAGGGGGGGGGGGGCGCCGCCCCCTTCCCTTGTCCTATTCAGACTAGGAAGGGGAGGGGCGCGCGGCCACCTCCTGCCTCCTTCTCTCTTCTCCCTCAAGGCCCATGTAGGCCCAATAACCCCCCGGGGGGTTCCGGTAACCCCCCGGTACTTCGGTAAAATGCCGATTTCACTCGGAATGATTCCGATGTCCAAATATAGGCTTCCAATATATCGATCTTTATGTCTCGACCATTTCGAGACTCCTCGTCATGTCCGTGATCACATCCGGGACTCTGAACAACCTTCGGTACATCAAAATACATAAACTCATAATGAAACTGTCATCGTAACTTTAAGCGTGCGGACCCTACGGTTCGAGAACAATGTAGACATGACCGAGACACATCTCCGGTCAATAACCAATAGCGGGACCTGGATGCCCATATTGGCTCCTACATATTCTACGAAGATCTTTATCGGTCAGACCGCATAACTACATACGTTGTTCCCTTTGTCATCGGTATGTTACTTGCCCGAGATTCGATCGTCGGTATCCAATACCTAGTTCAATCTCGTTACCGGCAAGTCTCTTTACTCGTTCCGTAATACATCATCTCACAACTAACACATTAGTTGCAATGCTTGCAAGGCTTATGTGATGTGTATTACCGAGAGGGCCCAGAGATACCTCTCTGTCAAACGGAGTGACAAATCCTAATCTCGAAATACGCCAACCCAACATGTACCTTTGGAGACACCTGTAGAGCTCCTTTATAATCACCCAATTACGTTGTGACGTTTGGTAGCACACAAAGTGTTCCTCCGGTAAACGGGAGTTGCATAATCTCATAGTCATAGGAACATGTATAAGTCATGAAGAAAGCAATAGCAACATACTAAACGATCGGGTGCTAAGCTAATGGAATGGGTCATGTCAATCAGATCATTCAACTAATGATGTGATCCCGTTAATCAAATAACAACTCTTTGTCTATGGTTAGGAAACACAACTGTAGGATCGAAAGTATGTCTAGAGGGGGGGGGTGATTAGACTACTTGACCAAATAAAAACTTAACCTTTTCCCAATTTTAGTTCTTGGTAGATTTTAGCTATTTTAGGACAAGTCAAGCAATCATCACATAATTCAAGCAAGCATGCAAAGAGTATATTGGCAGCGGAAAGTAAAGCATGCAACTTGCAAGAATGTAAAAGGGAAGGGTTTGGAGAATTCAAACGCAATTGGAGACACGGATGTTTTTCCCGTGGTTAGGATAGGTGGTGCTATCCTACATCCACGTTGATGGAGACTTCAACCCACGAAGGGTAACGGCTGCGCGAGTCCACGGAGGGCTCCACCCACGGAGGGTCCACGAAGAAGCAACCTTGTCTATCCCACCATGGCCATCGCCCACGAAGGACTTGCCTCACTAGCGGTAGATCTTCACGAAGTAGGCGATCTCCTTGCCCTTACAAACTCCTTGGTTCAACTCCACAATCTTGTCGGAGGCTCCCAAGTGACACCTAGCCAATCTAGGAGACACCACTCTCCAAGAAGTAACAAATGGTGTGTTGATGATGAACTCCTTGCTCTTGTGCTTCAAATGATAGTCTCCCCAACACTCAACTCTCTCTCACAGGATTTGGATTTGGCGGAAAGAAGATTTGAGTGGAAAGCAACTTGGGGAAGGCTAGAGATCAAGATTCATATGGTAGGAATGGAATATCTTGGTCTCAACACATGAGTAGGTGGTTCTCTCTCAGAACATATGAGTTGGAAGTGTAGATGTGTTCTGATGGCTCTCCTCTCAAATGAAGAGGAGGTGGAGGGGTATATATAGCCTCCACACAAAATCCAACCGTTACACACAATTTACCAATCTCGATGGGACCGACTCAACAAACTCGGTCGGACCAAAATAGTAAACCTAGTGACCGTTAGAGATTTTCGGTGGGACTGACATGCAACTCGGTAGGACCGACTTTGTTAGGGTTAGGGCATAATGTAATCTCAGTGATACCGATTACACAAACTCGGTGAGGCCGATTTTGGTAATAATCTAACCAGAGAGTTGGTCAGGTAAACTCGGTGGGACCGATTTGCTCTTTCGGTGAGACCGAAAAGTTACAAAAAGGAAACACTAAATTTACATTGCAATCTCGGTGGGACCGATCCGCTCTTTCGGTGAGACCGAAAAGTTACGAAAGGGAAACAGAGAGTTTGCAATCCCATCTCGCTGAGACCGGGATCCCTATCGGTAGAACCGATTTGCTAGGGTTTGGCAATGGCTATGACAAGTGAAACTCGGTGGCGCCGGGTTGAAAGAATCGGTAGGGCCGAGTTTGGCTTTGGGTTTAGGTCAAATGTGGGTATGGGAAAGTAGTTGAGGGTTTTGGAGCATATCATTAAGCACATGAAGCAAGAGGCTCATTAAGCAACACCTCATCCCTCCTTGATAGTATTGGCTTTTCCTATGGACTCAATGTGATCTTAGGCCACTAAATTGTAAAATGAAGAGTCTTGAGCATATGAGCTAGAGCCAATCTTTGTCCTTAGCATTTTGAGGGTTCCACTTTCACTATCCATGCCATGCCAATCATTGAGCTTTCCTGAAATAATCATCTTGGAATAGCATTAGCTCAATGAGCTATATGCTGTTATGAATTACCAAAACCACCTAGGGATAGTTGCACTTTCAATCTCCCCCTTTTTGGTAATTGATGACAACATATAGATCAAAGCTTTGACAAATGATAATAATCATGAAATATATCGTTGCTTTGAGAAGTATGTGATAAGTAAGAGCTCCCCCTAAATTTGTGCATATTTAAGATTTGCTTTGGACTGCAAATGCACAAAGAGTTAGAGTCATGGGTTACTCTTCCATGTCACATACATCTTGGTGGAGCGCTTAAAATGATAAGAATGAAATACATGCACTCATCACCAAGAAAAGTGAATGATCACATAAGATAGATAAGATAATAGCATTCACCAAGCACTCAAAAGCAAACAAAGTTCGAAAAACCACCAAATAAAGCAAGAGAGAAAAAAAACAACACTCTCTCTCGAAGCCTATGATCTATACATTTTTCTCCCCCTTTGGCAACAAGTTACCAAAAGGTTCCTAGAAAATGCATAGTGCTAGATCGACTCTCAGGCTTGATCTTGTGGTGGTGATGGAGTCCGGAGCACTCCAAGGACGAAGCCTTCTGTAGACGTGGTTGGAGTTGAGGCTGAAGTAGATGCTGGAGCTGGTGGAACTGAAGCTGTAGCTGGTGCAGAAGTGGTGGCTCTGGTGTCAGTAACTGGCACTGCATGTGATCTCTGAGCTCTTGGCACTCTGGCAAATGCATCAGTTGTAGTCTTGCCTCTCCTCTCCTGCATGTCATCCCGAAGTTGTTCCACTGCAGACTGAATCTCTGTTACTTTGACATCCAAGTCATAGAACTTTTGTTCCATGATCCTCTCTAAGCTCTACTGATTCTGAGTGAGGGTGGCCAGTCCTTGCTCAATCCTCAGTGTGGATGCAATCAAGTAACCAAGCTGCTCTTGTTTGGTTTTCAAGAAATACTCAGATGCCTCCTCTTGAGTTGTCATCTTGGCAGCTTTCTCCTTCCTTGCCCGCTCCTTCTTTGCTTGTGCTTGAACTGATGATGGTTCACTCTCATTCATCATAACTTGGTTGTCCTCAAAGTCTGGATGAATAGGCAAGTGTTCCTTGTCCAACAAGTATATGCCTGTGCCCATCTTCGAGTTGATTAACTCCTGAATCTGAGGGGCATAACCACAGCTCCTCTTCTGATCTGCTGCAGTCCTCTTGATAGTTTCTACTATGAGGCTCATGACCTTGAATTTCTGAGGCACATCAAACACATGAAGCAAATTGATTGCATGGCCTCTGATCATCTTGTGATCACCTGACTTGGGCAATAGAGTGTGCCTAAGGATCCAGTTAATGGTTGGTAGCCCTGACAGAAGATAATGCACAGACCCAAACTTGAAAGTATCAAGTGCCTCGTTTGGAATTTCCTTGTACATATTGGACATAGAGTTGTGGTCCATCTTCTTCTTGGCATAGATATCCAAGTCATCCTCATGCTCCTCTGGGTCATTGATGAGCTGTGCCCACTCAGCAACAGTAGATTGGTATCTCGTACCTTCAGACATCCATGTGATCTTTCCATTTGGGTAGAAATGTGCTGTGGAGTAGAATTGCATAATGAGTTCCTCGTTCCACTTTGTGAGCTTCTTCCCAACAAAGTCTGCTACTCCACAAGCATTGAAGTTGTCATACACTCCAGGGTAGTGTTCTTCATTGTCCTTGATATACTCCCAATTGACCCATCTCATGTCACAAACTATGGGCTTCTTGTCCAACAAAACTGTCTCATAGAAATCTTGTTGTTCCTTAGTGTGGAACCTATAATCAATAGCAGTTCTTCTCCTTGAAGCATACGAGTCTGCTTCTCTCCACTTCCTCAGCCCTGAGTCTCTTCTGAGCTTCATGTCCTCAGCCACAGGATGAGCATCATTATGGTCTGGGATCTTGGGCTTGAGCTTTCTCAGAACATGCTCTTCATCATCTTCTTCAGCGGCTTCAGGCACTGGGGCCTTGTTCTTCTCAGTTGCAGGTATGCTCCTCGTATTTCTCTTTGGGGCAGACTTGGGCTTGGAGGCAGCTTTGGGTGCTTCTTTGGGCTTGTATGCAGCAGCCCCTGTCCTGATAGCATCACCCATAAGCTTAGGTGCCTTAGGTGCTGGTGCAGCAACCTCTTCTTCTTCCTCTTCTTCCATGATGGAAGCCTTTCCAAGCACTCTGGCTACGATCTTCTTGACCCTTTCCTTCCTTTTCTTCCCTTCAGAAGCAACTGGCTCTATGGTTGCAGGCTTTTCAGGAATCTGAGTTGAAGCTCTGGCCTTTGGCATAGGCTGCCTACCTGTTGGCCTTTTGATTTTTAAGCCTGGCTTTGTGCCTTGAGCTGAGCCATATTCCTTCTTGAGCACAACTCTCTTTGATGTGGCTTCCTCTTCCTCTGCCACATAATCTTCATCCTCAGAATCTGAAGTTCTCTTCTTCCTCTATCTGGTGGCAGCTTTTGGCAAATTGCTTGGGGTACTTCTGCTGCCATCATCTGAAGAGCTGGAGGGACTAGTGCCCTCACTCATGAGCACCTGCTCTTCTGATCTGTTCTGGCTGTCACTCTGATCAGACATGATGTAAAAGCTGACTACTGACCCTGTGAAGAGTTTATAGATGAGGTAGAGTGGATGAGCATCACAAAATCCAGAGATTTTTGCAAAAGAATGATTCAAAAACTTAGTTTTAGTTTCCCACTGAAATCATCTCGGATCTACCGATTTTTAAACTCGGTGATACCGAAGCAGTTTTGGAACCTAAACTAGTGAACTCGGTCAGACCGAGTCACAGTTCGGTGGCACCGAGACTGCTAGGGTTTCACAAAGTTCCAAAATCGGTCACACCGATAAGTAATTCTCGGTCAGACCGAGTCTTACTTGTGCAATGGCATAGGCCAAATCAGTGGGACCGAGTTGTTCAACTCGGTGGGTCCGAGATGGTTTCGGCGGAAACCTAAGCCTAAAATTTTCGAATCAAAACTAATCTACGAACGCATTGACTGGATAGGAGTGTTTCAATCGTGGCTAGAAACAATAAGAACACAATGTGCTAGGAATCGGACGGGGAATAGCACTGTGATCGAGTCCATACCCTAGTTCGGCAGAGACTCGCTACGGCGGCAACGGCGGGGTTGAATTCCGTTGACGGCGATGGAGACCAGCGACTGGAGGCGGCTGGCGGTGAGGAGACGATCCGGAGACCATGTTGGCAGAGCGAGCTATCGCGCGGGCGAAGGGGTTCGGAGAAATTTCCAAATTTTTGCACGTGACTATATATAGCCCGACCCTGTCGGTGTGACCGAGTGGAACAACTCGGTGGCACCGAGATGCAAAACTGTATACCGTTGTTGCAACTCGGTGTGACCGAATGGTTCAAATCGGTTGCATCGAGATCGAAAATTCAGATGAACTTAATGATCTCGGTAGGACCTAAAGTAGGATCTCGGTCAGACCGAGAATCATAAAGAGGTTTTGGAAGTTTAAGTCTATGACGAATCGGGGACTCCGAGTGCTCCTCACACAGAGTGGTTCGAATCTGACTTGATCAAATTTTGTGATGTAGCATGAATAAAGTTTGAGACGAGAAAAGCATAGATAGCTAGAGGAGGTTCTTAGGCATTCTTGTCCATCCACTTGGCAAAAGGAGATAAAACCAAACAATCAAAACAACAAGTGGATGTCCTCGAATGAGTAAAATATGCAACCAACATGCTCACACAATAAGATGGCAATTGAAATATGTGACAAAGCATGCACAACCAATTCTAGCATCTATCAAGCAATTTGCGATGACTAGGTCATCTATATATGAGTATATTGACTTAGGAGTCAAGTGAGAACACTTGATCATAGGTCATACTCATCGTTTAAGCTCAAGTGGGGTTACCACTTTTACATAAAGCATTGTTGTGTTCACATCTTTAGAGTTGCTTTAGCTCAAGTCTTAGAGTAAAGCTCCCCCTAGATGTGATATCTCCCCTAAGAGGGATGAACTAACCTTGGGTTTTGTCGATGATGACTTCATGTAGATGTTGAAGATGTGGATGCTCAATGTTGATGTAGATCACTTGGAGCTATCCATTTGAGTGAATTGCACTTTCAATACCTACATGGGTTAGTCCCACAAGGAACAAACAAGGATATCCATAGACATAGAGTGATGCACACACAAGATGATGTCCATGAAAGCTTTTAGGTTACCTTGTCCCTTATCTTACCAACAAGAGGGTTTGTGACTCCTTGAACTAGTGCAAGATGTGGAAGTTGATTGCACTTGTTCTTACCAAAATGATAAGAGTGAAGTATGTTGGCGGAGTCACCCTCAAGAACTCTCTAGTTCTTCTTCTTTTGGATCCACACCATCTTGATGGGAATCCTTGGAGTTGTAGTCGTACTTGATGAAGTGGAACTTGAAGTGGTCTTGGGAATCCACTTGATTAAGGTCTTAGGAGCTTCTTCAAATGCATCAATTTCCTCTTGAAGCTTGTCCTTGCCTTTTTGCTTGTAGTCTTGTGGTGGAAGATCATCTTGAGCTTGTGTCCCCTTGAAGGAAGTATCATACTTCTCTTGTTGAGGAACAAACTTTGTCTTGGGGTATTGATCTTCTTCCCACTCAACTCCATTGGCATTGAACTTTCGTTCAAAACCAACACCTTGATTCTTCCGGTGCCATCCTTGCTTGCGCACAATTTCCTCGAATTGCTTACTCCCGGCAAGGCTTTTGTACACTCCTTTCTCTATAATTCCCTTCAATAAGCTATTTTCTTGCTCAAGTGTAACTTGGCTAAGAGAATCATTAGTGGAATCAAGAGAACTACTAGAAGCAACAATACTGGATTTAGCATGATCATTGTTACTAGAGGAAGAATCTTTCTTGTTCTTGTTACTAGACTTGACTTGAGCCATGTAAGTGGATAAGAGTAAACGCTTGGCAATTTAAGAAGAACTTTTCTTGCGGAGATCATCATTGATTGCCTTTAAAAACTCATGCTCTTGCTCAAGATTGAGCTTTTCAAAGCGTAACTTCTCATGAGCTCTTAAAAGTTCTCGATGATCTTCGAAGATAGTTTCATGAGCTAACTTAATAGTGTTTAGTTCTTTAGTTAGAGCCTCAATCTTCTCCTTATCATTGTCATTCGTTTTATCTTGATTAGCATGATTAATTGATGTTTCATCATAGTATTCATCACTAGAGTTGTCAACAAGCAAATCATCATCATCTAACAAGTCATCTTCATCACTATTAAAATCAACATACTCGGGGTGTGTTACCTTAGGACCTTTGGTCATGAAGCATCTTCCAATTCCTTCATTCGGTGAGTCAAATATATCGTAAGAGTTGGTTGACACAAGTGCTAGACCGGCAACACCTTCATCTTGAGTATATTCGGGATCGGAGTGGTAACTTCTCTCGGAGTGGTCGTCGGAGTCAGAGCCGGATACCCATTCACCAACATGAGCTTGATGTCTTCGTTTGTGTAGCTCCTTGATGATTTTTCCTTCCTTTCCGAATCCTTGCTTCTCCGTGAGTATCTTCGTTCATAACGATCATCTCTACTCCTTCTCTCTCTTGGTGGTGATTCTTCTGTTTTGCTTCTTCTTTTTGGAGAGTCTTCTCTTCTCTTGTAGGGAGCCGTACACTCATTGGAATAGTGTCCGGGTCTTCCACAATTGTAGCAGTTTCGCTCTCGACTAGAAGATCTTTTGTCAATGTAGGACCTTGACTTGGAGCTTCTATCTTTGCTTCTACTCTTGTAGAACTTGTTGAAGTTGTTCACCATTAAGCTCAATTCTTCATTGAAGTTTTGTTTCTCACTTGATGATGTAGGGGCTTCACATGAGGCTTTGTAGGCACCACTTGATTTGTTGTGAAGTTCCTCTTTATCCTTAAGTGACATCTCATGAGCAACAATTCTTCCAATTACCTCCGTTGGCTTGAGATCTTTGTAATCGGGCATCATTTGGATCAATGTGCACACGGTATCATATTTTCCATCCAAGGCTCTTAGAATCTTCTTGATGATGAATCTATCGGTCATCTCTTCACTTCCTAAGCCGGCAATCTCATTTGTGATGAGAGCAAGCCTAGAGTACATTTCAGCGACACCTTCACCATCCTTCATTTTGAACTTGTCAAGTTGAATTTGAAGCACATCCAATTTGGATTCCTTGACGGAGTCGGTACCTTCGTGCCTATCAATCAAAGTGTCCCAAATTTCCTTTGCATTCTCAAGACGACTGATTTTGTTGAATTCTTCGGGGCACAATCCGTTGAAGAGAATATCACAAGCTTGAGCATTGTATTGCAACATCTTCAACTCATCCGCGGTAGCTTCACGGTTTGGTTCTCTCCCATCAAAGTCACCTTGCAAACCAACACACACAATAGCCCAAACGGCGGGGTTATGTCCAAGAATATGCATTTTCATTTTATGCTTCCAACTAGCAAAATTAGTACCATCAAAGTAAGGACCTCTACGGTGATAATTTCCCTCGCTAGATGCCATACTCTCCTAGGTTGTGAAACCAAGGCTATGACCACCAAAAGCTATGGAAATCAAAGCAAATGGAGACCAAGGCTCTGATACCACTTGTAGGATCGAAAGTATGTCTAGAGGGGGGGGGGGTGATTAGACTACTTGACCAAATAAAAACTTAACTTTTTCCCAATTTTAGTTCTTGGCAGATTTTAGCTATTTTAGGACAAGTCAAGCAATCACCACATAATTCAAGCAAGCATGCAAAGAGTATATTGGCAGCGGAAAGTAAAGCATGCAACTTGCAAGAATGTAAAGGGAAGGGTTTGGAGAATTCAAATGCAATTGGAGACACGGATGTTTTTCCCGTGGTTCGGATAGGTGGTGCTATCCTACATCCACGTTGATGGAGACTTCAACCCACGAAGGGTAATGGCTGCGCGAGTCCACGGAGGGCTCCACCCACGGAGGGTCCACTAAGAAGAAACCTTGTCTATCCCACCATGGCCATCGCCCACGAAGGACTTGCCTCACTAGCGGTAGATCTTCACGAAGTAGGCGATCTCCTTGCCCTTACAAACTCCTTGGTTCAACTCCACAATCTTGTCGGAGGCTCCCAAGTGACACCTAGCCAATCTAGGAGACACCACTCTCCAAGAAGTAACAAATGGTGTGTTGATGATGAACTCCTTGCTCTTGTGCTTCAAATGATAGTCTCCCCAACACTCAACTCTCTCTCACAGGATTTGGATTTGGTGGAAAGAAGATTTGAGTGGAAAGCAACTTGGGGAAGGCTAGAGATCAAGATTCATATGGTAGGAATGGAATATCTTGGTCTCAACACATGAGTAGGTGGTTCTCTCTCAGAACATATGAGTTGGAAGTGTAGATGTGTTCTGATGGCTCTCCTCTCGAATGAAGAGGAGGTGGAGGGGTATATATAGCCTCCACACAAAATCCAACAGTTACACACAATTTACCAATCTCGGTGGGACCGACTCAACAAACTCGGTCAGACCGAAATAGTAAACCTAGTGACCGTTAGAGATTTTCGGTGGGACTGACATGCAACTCGATAGGACCAATTTTGTTAGGGTTAGGGCATAACGTAATCTCGGTGAGACCGATTACACAAACTCGGTGAGACCGATTTTGGTTATAATCTAACCAGAGAGTTGGTCAGGTAAACTCGGTGGGACCGATTTGCTCTTTCGGTGAGACCGAAAAGTTACAAAAAAGAAACACTGAATTTACATTGCAATCTCGGTGGGACCGATCCGCTCTTTCAGTTAGACCGAAAAGTTATGAAAGGGAAACAGAGAGTTTGCAATCCCATCTCGGTGAGACCGGGATCCCTATCGGTAGAACCGATTTGCTAGGGTTTGGCAATGGCTATGACAAGTGAAACTCGGTGGCGCCGGGTTGAAAGAATCGGTAGGGCCGAGTTTGGCTTTGGGTTTAGGTCAAATGTGGGTATGGGAAAGTAGTTGAGGGTTTTGGAGCATATCATTAAGCACATGAATCAAGAGGCTCATTAAGCAACACCTCATCCCTCCTTGATAGTATTGGCTTTTCCTATGGACTCAATGTGATCTTGGACCACTAAATTGTAAAATGAAGAGTCTTGAGCATATGAGCTAGAGCCAATCCTTTGTCCTTAGCATTTTGAGGGTTCCACTTTCACCATCCATGCCATGCCAATCATTGAGCTTTCCTGAAATAATCATCTTGGAATAGCATTAGCTCAATGAGCTATATGTTGTTATGAATTACCAAAACCACCTAGGGATAGTTGCACTTTCAACAACCTATTTGATTAACGAGCTAGTCAAGTAGAGGCATACTAGTGACACTTTGTTTGTCTATGTATTCACACATGTATTATGTTTCCGGTTAATACAATTCTAGCATGAATAATAAACATTTATCATGATATAAGGAAATAAATAATAACTTTATTATTGCCTCTAGGGCATATTTCCTTCAGCATGTAGTTCTCTTGTACGTGCCCCTTTCTCTGGAATTTGGTCCAGCTCCGCCATGAACTTCTGAACAAAAACATGCGTGCTAAGGGGACTTTGAAACTGATTGTCGTGAATAGCTCTGCGCCTAGCCCACCAGATCGCCCACATCATTACGAGCACGCGCGCAAGGGACTCCGTAGGTAGGGTATCCACCAGCCAAAACATCCAAAGCTTAGCATCTTCGGTTCGGTTGGAGATGATCGTTTCAGTGATGTCCTCAGTGGCGAGCGCCCACACACAGCGCGCCATATGGAAATCAAATAAAGCATGGCTCCATGAGTCCACTGCCGCATGGAAAATAGAGCATTCTGCGGAGTCGGCCATACTTCTGTGCTTCCGGACCGCCCCTGTGGGTATTGAGGTTTTGGCTAAACGCCAAGCAAAAACCCTCACCTTGGAGGGAACCGCCGCTCCCCAAAGCTTGGTCCATGCCCGGCTGTCAGCTTGGATGTTGGAATGGCCATCGTTGTGCTCAAGCCAGTCGGTGCGCTGCTGCTTAGTGGAGGCTAGTAATCTGTATGCTGACATGACTGTGAAAATCCCTTTTCGCTCATAATACCAGGACCAGAAATTTGCCTGAATTCTGCTGCTAAGGGGAATATTTAGGATTGCCTCCATATCCATCGGATACAAATGTTCATTAAGAACTTCTCGGTCCCAGGTGAAGGTGACATGGTTGATTAGCTCTGAGACATGTTGCGGGGGGTTTAGGGATTTTGGGCAGACCGGCCGTAATTTGTAATCACGGGGAATCCAGTTATCATGCCAAATGTTGGTATCCTCTCCCAATCCGATGCGCTTCACTAGGCCAAGTTTGAGTGCATCTCGTCCCTCAACTATTGAACGCCAGACTTGTGAAGGGTTTCTTCCCACTTCTGCTTCAAGGATTGTAGAGGCCGGGTAATATACTGCTGAGCGCTGAGAGAGTCTGGTTGTGTCAGAAGTCGCCAAGCTTGCCGGGCAAGAAGAGCCAAATTGAAAAGCTCAATGTCGCGAAAACCCATACCTCCCATGCATTTTGGCTACGACATAACCTCCCAAGAAACCCAGGCCGTCTTTCTCTCTCCTTTTTTTGATCCCCACCAAAACTTCCTAAGCAATCCGTTTATATGTTGGCACAGACCTCGTGGCAGTTTGAAACATGCCATAGAGTATGTAGGGATAGCCTGGGCCACTGATTTTATTAGAACTTCCTTTCCACCTGCGGATAAAGCCTTCTCCATCCAACCTTGCACATGTTTCCATATTCTGTCTTTCAGGTATTTGAAGGATCCCTCCTTGGCTCTCCCCACATCAGCTGGAAGGCCAAGGTATCTATCAGAAAGTTGCTCGTTTGGAACCTCCAGAATTTTCTTTACCTCCTGCTTCAAGGAGTCCATATATCCCTTACTGAAAAATATAGAGGACTTGTCCTTGTTTATGCGCTGACCTGAAGCACCACAATATCGCTGAAGCAAGAAATCCACCCTCGTCGCCATCTCAGGTGTAGCTTAAAAAAATAATAGGCTATCATCGGCGAAAAGTAAATGATTTACCTCAGGAGCACTCTCCTCCACTTTGATACCCCGCACCCTCTCATTCGGTTCATCCACCCTATGCAAACACGAGAGACCCTCAGCAGCCAATAAAAAGAGATACGGTGATATGGGATCACCTTGTCTGAGTCCTCGGGATGGGCTGAACTCTTCCTACTTTTCACCATTGAAAACAACAGAGAAAGAAACAGAGGTGACGCATCTCATGACAATCTCTGTAAATCGTGGACTAATGCCCAATTTTAACATCACCCTTTCTAGGTAATTCCACTCGATTCTATCGTAAGCTTTCATCATATCAAGCTTCAAAGCACAATATCTGTTGCTCTTTAACTTCCTTGTCTTCATGTAGTGGAGACACTCATAAGCAGAGATGAAGTTATCCGTGATTAGACGTCCTGGTACAAATGTTGATTGTTCCTCAGAAATGATATCGGGGAGAATAAGCTTGAGCCGGTTAGCCAAAACCTTGGATGCAATCTTTAAGATCACATTGCAGAGACTAATCGGTCTAAACTGTCCTAAATTTTTTGGACTTGCAATCTTGGGAATTAACATGATGAATGTTTTGTTTATCTCCTCCGGAGAATCCTCTCCCTTCAGAACTCGCAGCACCATATCAGTTACCTCATCACCACACAACTCCCAATGCCTTTGAAAAAAGTGTGCAGGGAAGCCATCAGGCCCTGGGGCCTTGGTAGGGAACATTTGAAATAAAACGGCTTTCACTTCCGCGCTAGAATACCGAGCGTTAAGCATATCGTTCATGGCCGCATCCACCCTAGGTGGTATATGAGACAGCACTTCCTCAATCCCCACTGTGTTTTCAGAAGCATATAGATTACCATAGAAATCCGTAGCCATGCTAGCCATCTCTTGTGCATCCATACACACTGTGCCATCTGATCTTTGAAGTTTAGTGATACGGTTCCTCGCTTTCCTTGAACTAGCCTTCCGATGGAAAAATTGGGTATTGCTATCACCCTTGGCAAGCCACTGTATACGCGCACGTTGGCGCCACATGATTTCCTCACGTAAGCACAGCTCGGCCATGCGAGCCTCGACCCGTTCCTCCTCTGAGGACGGTCCAACACGGTCAGGCAGCGCACGCATATCCGTGAGTTGCTGGTGCAACGAGCGCAGCTCCGACCTGACTGCACCAAAGATAGTGCGTCCCCACTGTTGCAATCTCCCGGCAACTGAAGCCAGCTTATTAGAAAGTGCCACAACAGTTTGAGCCCTGCCCGCAAAATTCCAGGCTTCCACAACCACGTCACCAAACCTTGGATCACGTTCCCACATGCACTCGTACCGAAACTGCTTCTGCTTTGCTCTCACACTTGCATCAACAAGCTTCGTTTCCAGCAATATAGGGCAATGATCGGACTTAGCTGCAGCTAAATGTTCCACCGTGGCAAAAGGGAAAAGTGTAGACCAGTCAGCAGAACCCGAAGCCCTATCCAACCGGACCCTACAAAAATGACCTCCTACCACCTTTTTCTCCCAGGTCCAGTCAAGGCCACGGTACCCCAGAACATCCACAGCCTCTCTGAACGCTTCAATTTGTGAGCTATCTTGGGCCAAATTGTTCCTCAGCGCGCAGAATCTCATTGAAGTCACCAATACATAGCCATGGAAGAGTGCTCTCTCCCCTTAACCTTTTCATTGTGTTCCATGTTTTGTACCGAAGAGATCTAGTAGCTTCCCCGTAGAAACATGAGAGGCGCCATTGTTCCTTCCCTGTTTCCAGTACCCAAGCATCCACGTGATACTCCGAAAAAAAAATATTGCAACATCCACAGAATTTTTCCAGAAAATACATATACCTCCACTACGACCACTACTACCAACACCAAAACTGAAATCAAAACCTAAAGAGAACCGAAGACCTTCAACACAATTTTTTTGTAACT
This sequence comes from Triticum dicoccoides, assembly GCF_002162155.2. Lineage (NCBI taxonomy): Eukaryota > Viridiplantae > Streptophyta > Magnoliopsida > Poales > Poaceae > Triticum > Triticum dicoccoides. The sequence continues at coordinate 758,542,980 of NC_041382.1, forward strand.
GAGTCTCGACTAAACAAAGGATAGTAGGCAAACTATGCTCCACCAGGTCGCGGAGTTCTCGAACTGTCGCAAGATCGCCTATCCCACGATAGTTCCAGCTTAGGATTTTCATTGGGCTTGGCGGTGCTCCAAGGAGGAGCCCGCCAATGACGCCATCTTTTCTGTTCCTTTCTTCACAGGTGAACCTGCCTTCTTAGCTTTTTTGGCATCTCTCGGGGAGACGTATGTTGGGGGTGGCGGCGGGATTGCACCTGAAGCCAGATCCTTGTTGCTTTCCTCACCTGCACCATCAGCCGGGCTGCCTGCCAAGATAAGATTAAGGTTCCTGCGGGCTGTTAAGGCAGAATTTTCCTCCTCCATTGCCTCCCCAGCCTTCAGTAGGCTGGTCACTTCTTCCTCCTCAGTGGCCGTGTCCAGACCAGCATCTTGGGATGAGCGCTTTCATGGTGGGGAACGCTGCCGACCAACTTGCCCGCCCCGGCCTGCCCTTCCTATGCCCCTTCCACCTGAACGAGCTCCACGCGGCACCCAGCCACTTTGCTGCTCTGGTGCAACTTCCATCCGTTGTGCTATCATCCAGCTGCCCCATTGCTTATGTGTCTCCTCCCAAACACCATCTCCACACTCTTCGTGATTATGGCCCATGAATCCACACACCTTACAGAAATAGGGGATCTTCTCATACTTCGCTGGAAGGAGCAGTCTACCTTCTCCCACCACATTAAGCGGTGTAACTCTTGTCAGAGGCTTGTTCACAAGAACCCTAGCTCGAACCCTAACATAATCACCTTCATAGAACAGCCTAGGCGCAAGCTAAGTTTCTTTCACCCGGCCGATGCGGCGGGCTAACTGATGTACAACCTCAACTTTGCGATAGAGTTCCGGGATGTTATGGATCTGTGCCCACACGTATAACCCATCAAATTCAAACGAGGTTGGTTCCTTCTTGCCATCATAATCTTCTATCAACATCCCCATCCCCCTGAAAAGCCATGGACCTCCATGCACAACCTTCTTCCAATCACCAAGACAGAACATCTGAAAAATAAACAGGTTTTCTCCTGCCTCTCTAAACTTTGGGACCTGCGCGAGAGACCAGATTGACTTCATGCACTCAAACATCGCTGATGAGCTGAAAGTGCGAGTCGTGTTCACCTTCCCGATCGCTAGCCATCTAGCATCCGCTTCAAACTTCTTCACCTCTTCTTCCCCCACTGTCACATCATCGAGCTCATCATCCTTGAGATCCAGATGCTGCAGCAACTCTTCCAAGTTCTTCCCAGTCCAGCCCGCCGACGAAGATTCCGCTCGGTTCGCCATCTAGGGTTCCCCCATGAATGAGTTCAGGTGCACCAGAGAACCGATCCGGCACCCCGCCTGCCTATCAGAGCGGTGATCAGTACAGGAGGTTTGGCTGGCAGTAGGTTTGCCGAGAAAAATCTCTCGACGGCGATGGGATTGCCGCCAGAGCCTAAAACCCTAAACAAGAGGATATAATACATATAGTATACGTGATGATTTGGCCCATGAGCACTTGAGCAGCCCAAATTGACCGAGACAAGACCGAGGCTGACTCGTCCGCTTGTTTCCCTCCCACCCTTTCCTCGTCCAGCTGCCTCCGCATCCAGGTCCGCCGCCGGCCGGCCCTCTCCTGGCTCCTGCCCGCCCCCTCCGGCCCTCTCCTCCGCGCCGCGGCTCCACTGCTCCAGCCACCAGGCAGAGCGCCAGAGCCCCAGGCCGCCAGACCGGCAGACCGCATCCGGCCTCCACGGCGCGGTAGCGGCGCAGCGCGCCGGCGCCCTCTACGGTCTCCCTTCGTGATTCGTCCACCCGTTACGGGCTTACGGCCTCAAGCGGCGCAACTAGGTATTCTTTCTCTCTGTTCTCAAACAAATCTGTTGTTTGGTTCATATATTATATTTAGAGTAAAAAAGATTTGGTTGAATACCTCGACTTCATTTCCTGGCGCCGCTCTTGCGCCCGGGCGCTAGCACACGCGCCGGTATCCCGTGTGCATGTGTTATTATGTTGTCTACATCATGTGTCTATCTCCTCATCATATAAGAGGTTTAGAATATAAGTGTCCTATTTGAACACGACTACATATATTTTCGACACACTGTAAGACTCTAAGTCCAACTGTAAACTACCTTTTACAATAATATTCGACACAATTTTAACATGAACCGTGTGGTCCGAACTTATGTGTGCGGTTTGAGAGTCGGCGTTGAAGATGACCTAATTGATCATGCACGAGAATCATCTTTAGAAAATGCAAAGCAACAAATTGTTTTTGTTTTTTTTCAAGGGGAAAAAGCCAAGTGTCTACCCTATGCTTTTTTAAAACAAAAGCAAGGGATTCAGCCAGCCAGTATGCTCGCATGGATACAACAAGGGACGAATCTACTTTTTATGGACAACAAGCAACGAATATTTCCTTTCCAGCCGATCGACAGATTACCAAAGTACATACACTCTAATCTTCTAGTGTTGAAGAATTCAAATCCTCAAGTTTCCTTCTGCATGTTGCTCTTACCTGCTCTGCTGCATGCCTGCATCCTATCAAGAGGAAGATCAGGTACGCACTAAAATATACTATCATTAGGAACAGATGGGTGGATGCCTAAAGGAAATGTATTGAGTGAATAATTTTCGTTTTTGTTTTGTTTCTGATGTGTATCTTTAAATGTATTTAATTATAGGTAGTGGTGAAGGAACAATCCAGATGCACTTTCCTGGTCTGTCATAGAGGAATTAATTCATCATGTACGTACCTATTCTGCGCTGAGGTTATACTATACTATGAACAACGTACTGATCTAGTAATTTCCAACGACAAGTACGTAGTCGGTTTACTTTGTACCTAATTAATATTGTTGGACCAGCCTTTAATTTCATGATTATTATGTATTGCACCGTTAGGTAGGCAATATATGGTTTGCTTTGTTAGGCCATGTATATATTGCGTTAACATGATACACATAAAGTGTAACATCAACTTTACACCGGCCGGCCGGTCATGTACTGATGAAATCCTACAGCTGTGATCTTCCATTAGCCAGTGGGATAATATCATCTGTAATTTTTTTTGTCCTAGATATAAAAGTGCAAAGGGTAGGCATAATTTTGTGCCTCTCTCCACCTCCAGTGTCACGAGGATCCCCATATCACCGCTTCCACATCTCCTAAAATCCCACGCACATATCGGAGCGCATTATCCGCTCTATTAATAATATCCTTCGCTCGCTTCTTATCCAATGCAGTTCTCCGCTCGCCTATTGGGTTGAAGCTCTTCACACAGCCACGTACCTTCTTAATTTCCATCCCACCAAAACCCTGAACTTTGGCATTTCCCACCAAATTCTCTTTGGTTCGCCTCCAGATTATTCCCACCTTCGTGTTTTCGGTTGTTGATGTTATCCTAACCTTTCGGCCACAGCCCCGCATAAGCTTGCAGCCCGCTCCAAGTCTTGAGTGTTCTTAGGTTATCCTACAAATCATCGTGGCTATCGTTGTCTCGATCTATCCACCAACCGCATCATCATCTCTCGTCATGTCACCTTTGATGAGGCTTCCTTTCCATTCGCTGAAACTCCCACTTCACTAGTCTCTTCGGACTATGACTTCCTCTCCACGGTAGCACATATACCACCACCGCTCCCGGTTGATAGGACTGCACCTCCATCTCCACCGGTGCAAAATCCTCCCACTGTGTCGTGCACTACACCGGCACCCGAGCCGTCTGATGTTGAGGCGCAACTCATACCTCCTACTGCCATTCCAATTCCTTCGGTTGTGAACAGCCACACCATGCGCATCCGTGGAAAGTCCGGCTTTCGACAACCCGTGGATCGTCTAAATTTGCATGTCATGGTTCCTTCTCCTATCCCACGCACATATCGTGCAGCCCTCAATGACGACAATTGGCGTCTTGCCATGCAACAGCAGTTTGATGCCTTGTGTGCTAATCATACTTGGGACCTTGTTCCTCGTCCACCTTGTACTAATCTTGTTACCGGTAAATGGATTTTCCGACACAAGATTAAGTCTGATGGCACATTGGACCGATACAAGGCACGATGAGTGGTTTGAGGTTTTTCTCAACGCCCTGGCATCGACTTCAGCGGGACGTTCAGTCCAGTTGTCAAACCGGCCACCGTACGCACCGTCCTCACATTGCTTTGTCGAACGGCTGGCCGGTTCACCAACTCGATGTCAACAATGCGTTCCTCAATGGAACGCTTGCCAAGACCGTCTACTGCCAACAACCGTCCGGCTTTGTCGACAGCACACGCCCCGATTTTGTTTGTCGGCTGAATCGGTCGCTATATGGCCTCAAGCAAGCACCCCGTGCGTGGTTGAGCCGCATCGCCACCTTTCTCGGATCTGTGGGCTTCATCGCATCCAAGGCTGGTCCATCGTTATTTATTTATCACCATGGATCGAGTGACATGGCGTATCTCCTACTATATGTTGATGACATCATGTTGACTGCCTCGTCCACGACATTGTTGCAGAGCTTCATCGACTCCCTTAGTCATGAGTTTTCCCTCAAGGACCTTGGCGAGCTACACCATTTCCTCGGTGTTTCGGTTCAGTGTGCTGGAACCGGTATTTTTCTCTCCCAGCGTCAATACACCGAGGACATTCTTGCTCGAGCGGGGATGAGCAACTACAAGCCTTGCAGTACGCCTGTCAACACCAACCCAAGCTTGCTACCACATGTGCTCCCGTCGAGAACGCCACTGACTACCGCAGCATCGCCGGTGCTCTTCAGTACTTGACATTCACTCGTCCAGACATCACGTATGCGGTTCAGCAGGCATGTCTACACATGCACGACCCTCGTGAACCGCACGCCAACCTCCTGAAGCGGATTATTCGCTACCTCAAGGGGACCCTTGATCATGGTCTGCAGCTCCATCGCACCTCCCCGACATCCCTCACTGCGTATACATATGCTGACTGGGCCGGCTGCCCAGACACTCGCAAGTCCACCTCGGGATACGACGTCTTCCTCGACGACAATCTTGTGTCATGGTCGTCCAAGCGTCAGCACACGGTCTCGCGCTCTACTGCGGAGGCCGAGTACCGCGCCGTCGCACATGCTGTCGCTGAGTCATGTTGGCTTCGCCAACTCCTAGCTGAACTTCAGCGACCACTTCAGCACGCTACCATTGTCTTCTGTGACAATGTGAGTGCGGTGTATCTCTCAACCAACCCAGTTCAGCACCAACGAACGAAGCATGTCGAGATTGATCTCCACTTTGTCCAAGAGCGTGTGCCTCTAGGTGATGTTCGTGTTCTTCATGCGCCGACGACTTCGCAGTATGCTGACATCTTCACCAAAGGA
>NC_041382.1:758548796-758558421 GCF_002162155.2 Triticum dicoccoides
AGTGGAATAGGAGTCGACGAGATGAAAGGTGTGTACGTGTGTAATTGTTCGGCTTCTGTAACTGAATCGTCATGTACTATATTAGCCCATGGCTTGCCTATGCAATACAAGTGCTTGAGTTTAATCAGCTTTCACCCACCACAAAACCATTCGCCATGTTTGAGAGGGAGTCATCTTTTTCTTTTAAACACAATACAGACGCAAGCGCTCATACATATACGCATACATTCATCCCTATGAACGCACACACACATCCTACCCCTATGAGCATTTTCGAGAAACTGAGCCGGCATATCATTTTGAGATTTACGAAGTCATCGTAGATGCCTCGTCGTCGTCGGAAACGTCTCCTCCCACTGAAAGCACATCACCGAAAATCCTGAAATAAATCTAGGAATAATGCAAGTAGCAGGACTTAAACCCTAATGGATTAGGAATACCACTGTCCCATCTAACCATTCAACCACAGTTTGGTTCGCTAGGGAGTCATCTTGTTGGGTTCAAGCGGTTGCATATGAGTATCAAGGTCGGCCCATCACCCTCAACTTCAAGGGTGCGGACTACACCAAGTGGACACCTTATTTTTGTTGCTACACATCACCAAGTATGCCCTCGCTAACGTCATAGTCCATCATGCTCTAGTAGATGTATGTATCCATCACCACCATAATATACCTGGTTACCAAGGAGAACAATACCGCCGAAGATGCTTCAATGCACATTGAGAAGCACTTCCACAATAACCAAAAGGCATGGGTGATGTAACTTGGCAGGAAATTCTGGGAGATTGTGTAAGGGGCTACAGTTCCACTAGGAGAAGACCGCTCGTAAGCCCTTGGTGATGTTAGTGCACCCATCACCGATAGAGAACAATGTATTTGACACCCTCAAGGGATTGAACATAAAGCTCGACAACGTGGCCACCTTCTTATGCCTCTATTAAGTACCCTTCCCCTAGCTTCCCCAACTTTGGTAGTGTGCTCCTTCTTGATAAACACAGTATAGGTGGTGCGTGGCACATGCCTCAGTGATGGTGGGCAAGTTCCTAATGCTACAATAACACCCGAGGTTACAAAAACAGTAGCTGTTAGAATAAATCCGAGGCATACCGTCGATCATCCGAGGATCAAGCAATCACACGAGCACGACACCGAGATTTATTAACGAGGTTCATCGATATGGCTACATCCCGGGGTCTGACTATGGGCGCTCCTTCCCATGACACCGCTATAATACCGCAACCGGTCGCCCTGGACGCCAGCACATGCCGCCGGCTTCCCCTGCGTTCCTATGTTATTATGTTGGCATAGGTTACATCGTGTGTTTAACCCCTCTATATATGAGAGACTTAGGATACAAGTGTCCTACTAGGACACGACTCCATATCCTGTCTAAACAGAATACTAGTCAGAGTCTAACTATAACCTATCTTGTACACTATACTGTAACAAACTCCACTTTGGCAAATATTCTCCACCACCTTGAATTCGTCCATGTGTCAAACTTTCATGTACATTGGACTTGAGTTTATCCCATGAGTACCGCTGCTACTCCAAAGACTCCATATGACTCCACCTACAACTTGTAGTCCCTTCTTTCTTGACCATAGTCAACACTCGAGCGAAACTAAGTTCCCCTTACTCTAGTTTGTGCTCCCAACTTTCAGAGTATCAGTCCAACGTCATCACACACTGATCACTGACCTGCGTGAAAGTGAACAACTCACGTATTGGGTGTCACACATAAGAGTTACCTGAACTTAACATCACCACTTCTTTCTTGACCGCCTGTCTGAAACTTGAAGGAATTTCACCGTTGCTTGTAGTCACCCCGAGTCAAATTCGCAATTGTCTCACCACATATATGACCACCAGAGCCCTGGCCCGTCTCGGTGTCCCGTGCATACCGCACGCCTCGCTGCTATTACCGCGTCGAGCCTCCGCTGTCCCGGTCAAGTCTCAAGGGTCGCAAACCCACACCACTCAACCCCCACTGCAGAGTACCACCGATCATCACCGACCGATGACGAGTTTCACGCTTCCATCAGACTACTGGGCTCCAGTCCGAACTACGTGTCACTCGCTTTTTCCCGCTGAATAGGCTTCGATTCTCTGGATCCGTACACCGTAGCCCCTCAATCCAGCTCCACCTTCAACATGACTCCATGGTAAATGATTAGTCCACCCTCGCGCCCCGTCGACTTCAAGATCCGTGTGTACACCACCTTGAATCAACCCCGCGCCATAGTCTTGTCGAAGCCACACAAGCCTTCGGGGCCTGCACCACGTGTTTCCATGCCCATAAGTCGGTCACCATCAGCATCACACTCCTATGTCGTCGTCGCTGATCCCACCACCGTCTTCTGTACCAACCGACTGGCGCCGATCCGTCAGACTGGCTAGTCCAACCCAGCCGAACTTGTCTGGCTACATGACACGCTCGAGGCTCCCAAATTGCCTCCCGCGAATTTCCATCCATCACATGATAATTTCATCTTAGCTGAATTGACTTCCAGCAATGCCTTCAAGCATCCCTGTTGTGCCAACAAATTTTTCACCCTTGGCTGCCATAACCCAAGGTTTTCACTTCCATGAACTTCTCCACCTCAAACCTGACACCAATTGACGCCATGGTTCTTTGTATGGCTGACTCTGTGAAAAAAAAAATAACCAAGCTTCCCACGGCGTACGTATACAGAACCTGATCTGGCCTTTGCTTCACGTGAACTTGGCTCCTTGGCACAACTCTCAATGCTAGCTATTGCCTTGTCCTGCCAATGCCATGCTATTCAATGGATGCGTACCGTCTGATAGATTTTCCTTCCCGATTGGCCTGCCTCCGTCCGCGTGGTACAAGGACTCGGTCCTCTTTTGCTCCAAAACAAATCTCTGGTTGCACGCGTATTCAGCAGCAGTGTTCATGTACAAGTCCATAACTTTCCGCACCATACAGTAATGCAGCCCCAAGCCTCCGTAGTCCGTACGCCTCCAGTGCACGACTCCGCCTGCTCAGCCAGGCTTGACCAAACAGCCACACATTGGCCACGGGCTCCTGCCAGGCTGCTGCTCAGCTGGACCTCACGATCGCTGCGCCAACACGCACCAGACCAGCCGCTTCCAGGCGCTGCATCAATCAATCTGCCGGCTGCTTGTCATACGATGCTGCTATCTCTGATCTCGCCAAGAACTATGCCTGCTTTCAATTGCTTCACCGAAGATTACAACACGACCAATACATCTGCTCTGCATCGTAAGAGCAACTCCAATGAGGCGACCCAAACGGACGGCGCATTTGTCCGCTTTTTGTCCGTTTGGGTCGCCCGTCTGCCCGGTGTCCGCCCAGTTTTACATTTAGGTCGGCAATGCGCCCAACGCGCCGACCCATTTTATGTCCGCATTCAACTTTTAAATTAAAAAAGGCCCACGGCCGATCATGCCAGTGGCCATGTCTCATGCCGGCACCATGCCAGCACCGGCATACAATGCCGGCTTCAGAAAATACCACAGTTCATGCTGACGCACTCGCCAGCCGGCCGGCACACATGCCAGCACACAAAAAATGGTGGGACTTGGAGTTCGACCACGCCATCACGGCTCCCGTGGTCATGCCGGCACACCTTCCGGCATACAAAAAGATGGCCCTCGACGCCATAGATCAGTCGTCCTGGAACTTGAGCATGTCGGCCTGCATCTTCTCGAACCACGGCCTCTTTCTTGGCGACAAGGCGTTGAGATCCACCTTCATGATCTCCACCCCGGTCATCATGCTTGCAAGAGCCACTTCTTTCGCCTTTGTCTTGGCGTTGGCGGCCTCGATCTTTAGCATCCTGGCTTGCTTCTTGGCCTCGAGCTCGAACATCTTGGCTTGCTTCTCGGCGTCAAGATCAAGCCTCCTCCTTTGGATCTCCATGAAAGCACTCATTTGCTCTTCTTTAAAACGCCGGCGCTCCTCCTCCCTTGAGTCCTTCTTATTCATCATGTCATCCACGCTTGCGATCAAGGCGTTGGTGGCCGCATCTCGCTTGTCCTCCTTCTTGGAGTTGGTCTTCCCCCGCGGTCGTGCCGGCTCGCCCTTCCCAACATCCTCCACGGCGCCCTTCCCCCACGTGCCTTGAGCGCGACATATTGTGCCTTGAACTTCTCTTCGTCCTTGATGACCCGATAGCAATGGGAGAGGTTGAAGCACTTGCCATTGTGTTGAACCTTGAATGCCTCCAAAGCTTGAAATGTCTACAAAATGTTTCCATGCAATTATATGGGCAAGTGATAGCAAATGAAGACGTAAAAGAATGATCTTGATGGCACAAAAGAGGCCGACTTGCTTGCTATCATACCATGTCTTGCACGCAGTGGCGGAGGCAGGGGGGGGGGGCAGCAGGGGCCCGGGCCCTCCCCGACATCACGAATTTGCTGCTACAATGCATGTGAACAGTGGTAACTTTTGTACAGTTCCTTGTAGCCGGCCCCCCTCAACATCATATTTTAAGCATTCCTGCCTCCGCCACTGCTTGCAAGCCGATGCCGCTCACGGGGCGGGCCTTGACACTCTCAAGGGTGGCACAAAACTTGTTGCACTCTTGTTGGATCACCCTCCACCGCTTGGAAATGGAGACCCACCCGCGCGTGCTCACAAATTGGTAGGGTGGAAACTTCTTGCGCTCATGAAACTCGCGGTGCACACGAGTCCAAAAGGTTGAATGCTTTTGCTCGGAGCCCGTCTTTGGGTCTTGTCCAATGTCCCGCCAACACTCGCATAGAAGCTTGTCCTCGACAGCTGTGTACGCCTTCGTGCGCTTGCTCTTGCGCTTCGGCTTAGGACCGGCGGTTTGGTTGGCGAGCTCGTCCTCGAACAAAGGCTCCACTACGATGTCGCACTCGTCCTCTTCCTCTAGCCCATAGTCGTCTGGGAACTTGTGGTCAAGGGGGAAGCCGTCCAGGTCGACGCCGACCTGATCATGCATGGAGGCCGCCTGATCGGGATCATAGCCAGCGGCCGGCGTGAACGCCCCGCGGCCGTCCTGGCTTTGCGTCTCCTCGGGATCGTAGCCAGCGCCCGGTGCACCACCCTCGAAGATGAGGTGTTGCATGTAGTCCTCGTCGACGGCAGACGACATTTCCTCAAACAGGTTGCGGGCGTCCGGGAGACCGCCGGCCGGCGTCTGTCGCGCGCGTTTCCTCATGCCGCCGGATGACGAGCCACCGACCACCGGGGTGGCATTGAGGTCGATGGGCGCGGGCGCGAGCGTGGAAGGCGCGACCACACTCACGTCGGGTGAGCACTCCCCGGAGAGGCGGGAGGCCTGCGGGTAGACGTGGAAGCCGGAGACCGGGTTGCAAGCCGATGCGCGGGGTGAGTCGGGCATCACCATCCAAGGAAATGCCGACGAGCCTGTGCTGGCCGCGGCGACGACGGCTTGGACGAGGTTGTGCTGGCTAGGTTTTACCCCAAGCATGTAGAGCGCCTCCCTCGTTGCAGCGGCGACATGGGTGTTGGTGAATTCCTGCTGCGCGGCGGCGGCGGTGGCCTGCGGAGCGGCCTCATCCCTCGCGCCCACGGCGTGCCTCCGGCCCTTCCTCTTGGCCGACTCCCTTGCCCGCTGTTCGGGCGTCAGCGCCTTCTTCGGCTTGGTCGCCGCGGCGGTCTTGCGCGCCGCACGAGGCTTGCCTTTCCCGGAGGGGGCGACGGCGCCAGACGAGGCGAGGGAGGCGAGGCCGGCGGCGGCGTCGAGGTCGAGGTCGATGGCATCCTCCATCGCTGGTTGGGGGTGGGGGGCGCGCATTGGCGGGAGCGTTTTTGGGGAAAATGGGGGGAAATGGTTGTGGCTGCCACCGACAGGCGGGCCCAAAGAGAGGAGTAGGTGCGCACGCGCGTCCGTCTCGTGTCCGCGCCGACGCAAATCCGGCTCAAACATGGGTCTGGAATGGGTCGCCCGCGGACGAAAAACGGACGCGCGTCCATTTGGGTCGGCGCGTTGGGCCGCCACTTTTGTCCGCGCCGACCCAAACGGATGCGGGCGGACAAAATGGGTCGCCCCATTGGAGTTGCTCTAACTCGCCGATAACTTATCACGTATTACGATTGCTTCTTGCAGATTCCCGTCGACGCTTTCTTCCTTCCTCTAGATCAACCTTCCGCGACCTTCAACCAACGTAGCTCTGATACCACTTGTTAGCATAAATCCGAGGCATTACCGTCGATCATCCGAGGACCAAGCAATCACACGACCGCGACGCCGAGATTTGTTAACAAGGTTCACCGATATGGCTACATCCCCGGGGCCTGACTATAAGCACTCCTCCCCGTGACACCGCTACAATAGCGCAACCGGTCGCCCTGGACGCCGGCACATGGCGCCGACTTCCCCTGCGTTCCTGTGCTATTATGTTGGCATAGGTTACATCGTATGTCTACCCCGCTATATATGAGAGGCTTAGGATACAAGTGTCCTACTAGGACACGACTCCATATCCTGTCTAAACACAATACTACTCAAAGTCCAACTATAACCTATCTTGTACACTATATTCGACACAACTCTAACAGTAGCAAAAGAAACAATAAGAAGGTAGGAGGCATGACGGTGCCAGTCAGTGATGACCAACAGTGTACAAAAGTTGGGCAACTATTGCCCATGTAGCCAACTATGGTGGCAGTATATATACTGGGGAACTATCTTAGGTATCCCTCCTAGATGCATACCCCCACCTCGTCATGCCACTCACCAAATCATGGTCCATGCTTCTCACTGTATGATTGTGCGCACCTACCCCCACTGCATGATTTAGGGGCTGTTTGGTTCTAGGCCTAGCATTGCCACACTTTGCCACATATTCTTGTCAAGGTTGCCTAAGGTTAGTTCTTTAAAATGAGAGCCACAAGTTGGCAAGCCTAAGAGAATCTTGCCACACTTTTTATGTGTATGCCATGTGGGGCCCAAGTGTGGCTTGCCTAAGTTGTGGTTTGAACCAAACACTCACCTAAATTGGTCAAACATGCCTAACCTTAGGTGTGGCCAAACAACCCCTTAGTACCATCCTCACCTTCTTGGGATCCCTGTTGTGCCACTAGCAGTTTGATTCCAAGATGATCCAAGTGCCACTAACTGAGTGGTTAATGGACCCCGCTGGCACGACACACATGGTCGCACTGATAACCTTCCTAGTAATTTCCATCCCCATTCTTCACAACCTATTTTTTACCGCCATTGTTGATGATCAGTGCTTCTAGCTTAATATATCTTTTAAGTGTACCTAAAGTCATTTGTGTCATCGATTATGACAGAGAAATAATGGCGGGTGGAGTAGATGGGCTACTTGTGGTGGCCTGGAAAGGGTGGGGGATCGAAGTGATGGTGCTCCTAAGCTTCACAGTGCAGGTCACGCTCCTCCTCTTTGCTGGTATTCGTCGGCACAAAGACTCCATCGTGCTAAAGTTCATCATTTGGTCAGCATACATGCTGGCCGACACGACGGCATTATACGCACTGGGACACATGTCCTTACTGAGTAGGACGCCTGAGCACCAGCTCACGGCGCTCTGGGCGCCGTTGCTGCTGGTGCACCTTGGTGGCCAGGACAACATAACTGCCTATGCTATCGAGGACAATCGCTTGTGGCTACGTCACCTGCAGGCTTTCGGACTGCAGGTCCTTGCAACTGCATATGTGTTGTATGTGTCTTCCATCTTCGGCAGCCGGACCTGGCTCCGTCCGGCCGCCATCCTCATGTTTGTGGTCGGGGTTCTCAAGTACGGGGAAAGAGTATGGGCGCTCATGTGTGCAAGCAATTCTGCTAGTAGCAGCCTATCCGCCACGAGCTACAAGGATTTCCGCAACGAGCAACATCAACAGCTGGCGCCGGAGGGGCAGGACAACGGACATCAGCAGTTGGCACCGGAGGGCCACGGCGAGCAACATCGGCAGTTGGCGCCGGAGGAACGTCGGCAGTTGGCGCTGGAGGGTCATGGCAAGCAACGTCAGCAGTTGGCGCCGGAGGGACATACCGAGCAACATCAACAGTTGGCGCCGGAGGGTCAGGGCGAGCAACGCCAGCAGTTGGCGCCGGAGGGACACGACAAGCAACATCAGCGGTTGACGAGTGCCAGAGGGAGACCATCAGGGAAACCATAAAGACCTACTCCCTCCGTTCGGAATTACTTGTCGCAGAAATGGATGTATCTAGACGTATTTTAGTTCTAGATACATCCATTTTTGAGACAAGTAATTCCGAACGGAGGGAGTATTATTTATAGCTTACACATTGTTGGACGTTCCCAAGCAATTGTTCGAGGGGCCTACACGTTTTGTGAAAATCAGCATGGGTTATAGTTTTGAAGGACGGGAGATGTTGGATGTTGTCGGAATGCAACTATCGATGATGTACGAGCTCTTGTACACCAAGGCTGCCGTGGTCCACACTTGGTATGGCAGGTTCATCCGTGTCATCACGCTACCGGCCACGGTTGTTGCATTGTTGTTGTTCCATAGATCAAGTGACAAAGATGTTTACCGCAAAGTAGATGTGGTTGTTACTTATGTTTTGCTTGGTGGTGCAGTCGTCCTCGAGACCGCATCAGTGTTGCGGGCCATGTTCTCCAGATGGACATATGTGTTCCTATTAGAAAATAAATGTGCATGGTTTTCCCGTTTGGTTCAACATACTATTAGAAAGACAGGAGACTTTCGGGGCCGCATGGGGCAACACAACTTGCTTTACATGTCCAATCGTAGTCGGAGCAGCAAAATAGCAAGATGGATGGGAAGGGAGGACTGGTGGGACTCCATGTTTTACTCCTGGTACATACCCGTCCCGCAACGTATCATTCAGGAGGTGGTGGAACTGGTATCAACAACTAAGACGGGCCAGATTGACATCACCAACTCATGGGGCCGGAATGCCCTAAGGAGACATGATTTCTTGGACCTGGAATGGAGCGTGGAGTTGGACCTGGATGAGAGCATCCTTGTGTGGCACATCGCGACTCAGGCCTTCCTTATGCGGCACTCGGGCCGAGTTAAAATATCCTATTATAACGTGTCTCTCTCTGCGCGTGAAGTTTACGAGGCAACCTTGGCGCTCTCTAATTATATGTTCTTCCTGCTTGCAGCTCGCCCCTACATGCTGCCTTACCCAGTTAGTCGACAAAGGTATGTCCGGCTCTGCTATGACGTGATCAATCATGTTAAGGACACCTGGGGTGGGGGTTTGCGCAGGGCCATCCGGGACCATGGGAGCGCGCTGCTAGGCGACGGACGTCCGGTCACAATCTATCCTCAAGGAATCAGTGCCAATGCAACGTTGGACAGAGGAGCAATGCTTGCCGCAAGGTTGACAGGCAAGGCTAAAGACATTACATATTCAGGTGTGCTGGAGGTGATGTTTGAGGTGTGGGTGGAGATGCTGTGCTACACGGCCTACTGGTGCAACGATAACTCTCATGCCAAACACCTGAGCAGCGGTGGTGAGATCATGACCACCATTTCCCTCCTGATGGTATTCATGTCAAGTGGTCTTATTAACGAAATGAAAGGGTCCCAGCTTGCACCGGAAACGCATGCGGCTCCTACATACGACGACAATGTTTAATTAATCATACCGGCCAACCGATGTGAGTATTCTCTTGCCTT
>NC_041382.1:758558745-758615711 GCF_002162155.2 Triticum dicoccoides
GGTATGTACGTACTCGCCGCCAAACTGGGAAATAATTCATGCATTCATCTACTGTAACAATTCAAGTGAGTATTCTTCTCTTTCGTTCGTTTGTCCGAGAAATTACCCCGCATTCTATTATATATATACTGACGCCTGATGGTGTCAACTAACAGGCACATGTACGTCGCCCAACGTGTCTATTAAAGCAAGCTAATACCAATCGTATGCATGCATGTATTTCTAAATTTGTATTACTAATATCTCCCTCATATTCTAGTAGTAATTACTGTGTAACCCTCCATGTGTATGTACAGTTTTTTCTTTTCTGCAAACAACGAGCGTCTTTGTTGATTTCCATTAAAGTTTTACACAATTTGAAATAGATGTATTCCCTCCGTCCGGAAATACTTGTCTGAGGAATGGATGTAATAGATGTATTTTAGTTCTAGATACATCCATTTGTACTCATTTCTACGACAAGTATTTCCGGACGGAGGGAATACTAGTTTGTAGTAGAACCTGGGGCTGCCTTTGAGAATTCAGATGGACTTTTTATATAAATAAAAGTTCAGATGGAAGTATGGTAGCAGAGATTCTTTCATGATTGATGTCAATGCCGAATTATGCCCTTCATTTAATCCCACAACGAAACTGGCCGAGAGCCCGAGACGATGGCGTTACGTGCCCTGGGAATGAACAGGTCACCACTCACCAGAGCACCAAATCATGGCACTCTGGGCGACGTTGCTGCTGGTGTACCTTGGCGGCCGGGACAACATCACTACCTATGCCATCGAAGACAACCGGCTGTGGTTGCCGCACATGCAGCCTCTTTCAGACTGCAGATCTTTGCAACTGCCTATGTGTTGTATGTACTATCTTTCATCCTAGTTAGCCGGACCTGGCTCCGTCTGGCCGCCATCCTCATGTTTGTGGCAGGGGATCTCAAGCACGGGGAAAGAGTATGGACTCTCAAGTGTGCAAGCAAGTTTGGCAATACAATAGTAGTCCATTCGCCACAAGCTAGAGGCTAGACCCATGAAGACAAGTGCTCCCTTTACAACCTCACGATTGAATCAGCAATCCATCTAGCTAACTGCCAAATGCCCCTTTGCCGCAAATATTTCTGCACGTCCCTGCTCCAGCCGTCCAGCCCTGGGATTGCTCACGCCCAGACTCTGTGCAGCCGACTCGGTGCAGTCCTGGTGGTCCATCATTGTTGCCTCTTCAAAGGACAATGCGAAGGTTGCGGCATATTTCGCTTGGCATATCTGGAATGAAAGGAACAGAAGGATCTTCACCAATTCCCCTAGCAGCACGGAGAGCGTACGAGCCATGATTGATGCAGACCTCATGCTGCTCTCTGTTGCTTTTACCGTGCCTTAGGCTCGAGCTTTGTACAGCCAGTGCATTGTGCATCAGGAGTTGGCATTGGAGGAACACGGAAACCATAAAGACCTACTTGTTATATAGCTCACACGCTATTGGACGTTCCCAAGCAATTGTTTGGGGCGCCAACACGTTATATGAAAATCAACGGGGATTGCAGCTTTTTTGAAGGACCGGACATGTTGGCGGTGGTCGGAATGCAACTATTGATGATGTATGACCTTGTGTACACCAAGGCTGCGGTGGTCCACACTTGGTACGGCAGTGCATCGTGCCATCACACTGCTGGCCACAGTCGCCGCATTGCTGTTGTTCCATAGATCAAGGGCGTGTTTGGTTGCCCGCATCGAGCCCAACCAGGCCCTTGCGGGAAAGAAGAGGCTCGTTTGGTTGCCTGGATTCACTGTTGGGCATGCATCGCACGCTTCTCAAAGCAGCGCAGAGCCTGACTCACTGAAAACGCTCGGATCGGCAGTTTCTCACAAGCCAGACTGAGTGTGGCGCGAGGTCGCACGTGCGGGTGCGACGTGAGGGTGAGGGGGGATGGCGGGAGATGGAAATCTAGCGCGCCGTCCCGGCGTCAAAACTAGCCTCACCCCCCTTTCACTCGCTCACCCATAGCCAGTACCCCCTTTCTTCCCTACTGCCTCACCACCGCGCGGCGGCTGCGATTTCAGATCTGCGCTAGAGGCGGCGGCGGAAGAGGGGGCGGCGTTTGCGGCAGATCTGGTGCTCCCCTTGTTGTTGGCCAGTATGGTCGACCTAGTCTGTGCCATGGCTCCTCCTACGCCGTCCTCATCTCCGATGCCGGTAAGCGGCACCCTTCCCCCCTTTGGTAGCTCGGTGGTTAGGCCGTTAGGCTAGGTGTAGGATCGATTTCCCACTGAACGAACCATCGATGTCGACTAGGTTATGGACGCACAGATGAGGCTGATAATTCAGGCAACAACACTGATTACTAAGATTCATGCATGGGTCATGTTCATGCACGAGAGAGCTGTTCGTCGTGCTAGGAGACCTTTGATCCGCTATGGTCCATTGTTTGTCCGGAAACATGAGAGGATCCAAAATCTGAACTACATCTATAACTGCAATGACGTCGAAGCTCTGTGGATGCTTCGAATGAAAAGAGCACCATTTGCCAAGCTTGTCGAGACCTTCAGGAGCAGGGGGCTACTACAAGATAACATCAACACTAGTGTCGAAGACCACGTGGCCATGTTCCTCCATGTTGTTGGCCATAACCAAAGGTTCAAAGTCATTCACAACACGTTCAGGAGATCAACGGAAACCATCCCTAGGTACTTCAAGCAGGTGCTTTTTGCTATTGGGGAGCTTAGAGGAGAGATGATCAGGAGACCATCTGGTCTGACTCCACCCAAGATTCGCGGAAGCCCAAGATGGTATCCATACTTCAAGGTGAGCATTGTCAATATACACTTTTCATGGCTTGATATGCTTGTATTGTTCAAGTTGAGCACTAACACATGCTTGTGATGCCATTTTCAGGATTGCATTGGTGCAATAGATGGTACTCATGTCACTGCCAGAGTTCCTAGGTCACAGTCTGCAGTATACAGGGGAAGGAAGCACTACACAAGCCAGAATGTGCTTGCTGTTGTTGACTTTGATCTGAAGTTCACATATGTGCTCGCTGGCTGGGAGGGGTCAGCGCATGATGCTAACATTCTTAGTGACAACATGAGTCGACCTGATGGGATCAACATCCCCGACAGCAAGTTCCACCTTGGAGATGTTGGCTATGCATGTCGGCCGGTTATTTTTCCACCCTTCAAGAAAACCAAGTACCATCTCAACGAGTTCTCTGGTAGGAACTATCCTATGACTCCACATGAGCTGTTTAATCTCAGACACTCCAGCCTTAGAGTAACCGTTGAGAGGGCATTTGGATCTATGAAGAATAGGTTTAAGAGATCCTGGATCAGAAGCCATTCCACCCATACTCCACTCAGGTTAAGCTTGTTCTTGCTTGTTGCATTCCGCATAACTGGATCCTTCAGTGGGGCTTTGATGAACACGTGCCTGAGGAGGAAGAGGTCGCCCCTGACGATGTTGTTAGCTCCGGCCATGGTGTGGAGGAATTTGACAATGACACTTGGAAGAACAAAAGGTTGGAGTGGGCAAAGGCAATGTGGCTTAACAGAGGTCAGTGCGGGATTTGAAGAAGATGGAAGAAGAAGAAGAAGAAGAAGAAGAAGCGGCAGCAGTAGCAGAAGCAGAAGCAGAAGTAGAAGAAGATGAAGAGGGAGAGGAAGATCTGGTAGCAGCAACACCGATGAACTATCCCCTATTTAGCCAATGGCTCTTAATAATTTGAACTGTCATTTGATAGTAGTTAGGATGAACTGTCATTTGTTTAACTAGCTGGTGCTACATGTTCAGATTGTGTGTGGTAAGCTCACCACTAGTTAGAAATGGTGACAACACCTTATGCAGGTTGCAACAAACACCATGTCATATGTGCGCCTAATGCAATGCGGGCAACCAAACACCGGGTCAAAAATGGTTGTCGCATGCAACTAGGGGCATGCAAGCAACGAAACTATGTGCATCTGGTTTTTTTTTTTGGCCTGCATCCCTGTTGGGGAACATAGTATTTCAAAAAATTTCCTATGATCACGCAAGATCTATCTAGGAGAGGCATAGCAACGAGCGGCGAGAGTGTGTCCACGTACCCTCGTAGACCGAAAGAGGAAGCATTTAGTAATGCGGTTGATGTAGTCGAACGTCTTCGCGATCCAACTGATCAAGTACCGAACGCATGACACCTCCGCGACTGCACACATTCAGCTCCGTGAGGTCCCACGAACTCTAGATCCAGCTGAGGTCGAGGGAGAGTTTCGTCACCACGATGGCATGTTGACGGTGATGATGAAGTTACCGACGCAGGGCTTCGCCTAAGCACTACGACAATATGACTGAGGTGGAAATCCGTGGAGGGGCCCACCGCACACGACTAGGAAATCAACTTGTGTGTCTATGGGGTGCCCCCTCCCCCATATATAAAGGAGTGGAGGAGGGGGACGGCCGGCCTCATGGGGCGTGCCCCAAGGGGGGGGGAATCCTACTCCTACTAGGAGTAGGTTCCCCCCTTTCCTAGTCCAACTACGAGGGGGAAGGAAGGGGAAGAAGGAGAGAAGGAAAGGGGGGCCGGCCCCCCTCCCCAATTCAGATTGGGCTTGGGGGCGCCCCCCTCCACTTGGCTGCCTCCTCCTCTCTTCCACTATGGCCCATGAAGGCCCATTAACCCCCCGGGGGGTTCCGTAACCCCCAGGTACTCCGGAAAATGCCCAAACCTATCTGAAACCTTTCCGGTGTCCAAACATAACCTTCCAATATATCAATCTTTATGTATAGACCATTTCGAGACTCCTCGTCATGTCCGTGATCACATCCGGGACTCTGAACTACCTTCGGTACATCAAAACACATAAACTCATAATACCGATCGTCATCGAACGTTAAGCGTGCGGATCCTACGGGTTCGAGAACTATGTAGACATGACCGAGACTCATCTCCGGTCAATAACCAATAGCGGAACCTAGATGCTGAAAGTGCAACTATCCCTGGGTGGTTTTGGTAATTCCTAACAACATATAGCTCATTGAGCTAATGCTATTCCAAGATAAATATTTCAGGAAAGCTCAATGTTTGGCATGGCATGGATTAGAAAGTGGACCCTTCAAAATGCTAAGGACAAAGGATTGGCTCAAGCTCAAAGCACAAGAATCTACATTTTCTATTTTAGTGATCCAAGATCACATTGAGTCTATAGGAAAAGCCAATACTATTAAGAAGGGATGAGGTGTTGCTTAATGAGGATCTTGCTCAAAATGCTTAGTGATATGCTCCAAAACCCTCCACTATGTGAACGGGCCTATAGCCTAGTGGTTGCAGCGACCTTAGTAGCACCGCAGGTCCTGGGTTCGACTCCCGGTGGGAGCGGATTTAAACAGGCCTGGGTAAAAATTTCTGGAATAAAAGGACTGTGGGGCTGTTGCTCTACAGTAAATAGTCAAAAAAAACCTCCACTACTTTCTCATATCCACATATGTCCTAAACCAAAAAGTCCAACTCGGCCCCACTGATTCTTTCCATTCGAGCCACCGAGTTCAGTTGACATAGCCACTGCCAGAAACCCTAATCAATTCGGTCTTACTGATAGGGATCTCGGTCTCACCGAGATGGGATTACAAACTCTCTGTTTCCCTTCGTAACGTTTCGGTCAAACCGAGATGAGCGATCAGTCCCACCGAGATTGCAATGCAAACTCTTTGTTTCCCCTTCGTAATGTTTCGGTCCAACCGAGAGGAGCGACGGTCCCACCGAGTTTGCCTGACCAACTCTCTGTTTGGCTATTACCAAAATCGGTCTCACCGAGTTTGTGTAATCGGTCTCACCGAGATTACGTTATGCCCTAACCTTAATGACATCGGTCCCATCGAGTTGACATGTCGGTCCCACCGAGAATCCTAACGTTCACATTTTGAACTAAATCGGTCCGACTGAGTTTAATGATTCGGTCCCACCGAGTTTGGTGATTTGTGTGTAACGGTTAGATTTTGTGTGGAGGCTATATATACCCCTCCACCCACTCTTCATTCGTGGAGAGAGCCATCAGAACATGCCTACACTTCCAATACATATTTTCTGAGAGAGAACCACCTACACTTGTGTTGAGGTCAAGATATTCCATTCCAACCACGTAAATCTTGATCTCTAGCCTTCCCCAAGTTGCTTTCCACTCTAATCTTCTTTCTACCAAATCCAATCCTATGAGAGAGAGTTGAGTGTTGGGGAGACTATCATTTTAAGCACAAGAGCAAGGAGTTCATCATCAACACACCATTTGTTACTTCTTGGAGAGTGGTGTCTCCTAGATTGGCTAGGTGTCACTTAGGAGCCTCCGACAAGATTGTGGAGTTGAACCAAGGAGTTTGTAAGGGCAAGGAGATCGCCTACTTCATGAAGATCTACCCTAGTGAGGCAAGTCCTTCGTGGGCGACGGCCATGGTGGGATAGACAAGGTTGCTACTTCGTGGACCCTTCGTGGGTGGAGCCCTCCGTGGACTTGCGCAACCGTTACCCTTCTTGGGTTGAAGTCTCCATCAACGTGGATGTACGATAGCACCACCTATCGGAACCACGGATAAAAAATCTCCGTGTCAACATTGCGTTTGCTCCCTCAAACTCATCCCTTTACCTTCATATGCAATTGTTCTACGTTCCGCTGCTATACTCTTAGAATTGCATGTGTACGTTGATTGCTTGACTTGTGCTAAGTTGCTAAAATCTGCCAAGAACTAAAATTGGGAAAAGGCTAGATTTTTATTTGGTCAAGTAGTCTAATCACCCCCCTCTAGACATACTTCCGATCCTACAAGTGGTATCAGAGCTTTGGTCTCCATTTTCTTTGATTTCCATAGCTTTTGGTGGTCATAGCCTTGGTTTCACAACCTAGGAGAGTATGGAGTCTAGTGAGGGAAATTACCACCGTAGAGGTCCTTACTTTGATGGCACTAATTTTGCTAGTTGGAAGCATAAGATGAAAATGCATATTCTTGGACATAACCCCGCCGTTTGGGCTATTGTGTGTATTGGCTTGCAAGGTGAATTCTTTGATGGGAGAGAACCGAATCGTGAAGCTACCGCGGAAGAGTTGAAGATGCTACAATACAATGCTCAAGCTTGTGATATTCTCTTCAATGGATTGTGCCCCGAAGAATTCAACAAAATCAGCCATCTTGAGAATGCAAAGGAAATTTGGGATACTTTGATTGATATGCACGAATGTACCGACTCCGTCAAGGAATCCAAATTGGATGTGCTTCAAAGTCAACTTGACAAGTTCAAAATGAAGGATGGTGAAGGTGTCGCTGAAATGTACTCTAGGCTTGCTCTCACCACAAATGAGATTGCCGGCTTAGGAAGTGAAAAGATGACCGAAAAATTCATCATCAAGAAGATCCTAAGAGCCTTGGATGGAAAATATGATACCGTGTGCACATTGATCCAAATGATGCCAAATTACAAAGATCGCAAGCAAGGAAGACACCGGAAGAATCAAGGTGTTGGTTTTGAACGAAAGTTCAATGCCAATGGAGTTGAGTGGGAAGAAGATCAATACCCCAAGACGAAGTTTGTTCCTCAACAAGAGAAGTATGATCCTACTTCTTTCAAAGGATACAAGCTCAAGATGATCTTCCACCGCAAGACCACAAGCAAAAAGGCAAGGACAAGCTTCAAGAGGAAATTGATGAAGAAGCACCTAAGACCTTGGTCAAGTGGGTTCCCAAGACTACATCAAGTTCCACTTGATAAAGTACAACTACAACTCCAAGGATTCCCATCAAGATGGTGTGGATCCAGAAGAAGAAGAACTAGAGAGTTCTTGAGGGTGACTCCGCCAACATACTTCACTCCTATCATTTTGGCAAGGACAAGTGCAAACAACTTCCATATCTTGCACTAGTTCAAGGAGTCACAAACCCTCTTGCTAGTAATACAAGGGACAAGGTAACCTAATGCTTTCATGGACATCATCTTGTGTATGCATCACTCTATGTCTATGGATATCCTTGTTTGTTCCTTTTGGGACTAACCCGTGTAGGTATTGAAAATGCAACTCACTCCAAAGGATTGCTCCAAATGATCTACATCAACATTGAGCATCTACATCTTCAACACCTACATGAAGTCATCATCGAAAAAACCCAAGGTTAGTTCATTCCCTTTAGGGGGAATATCACATCTAGCGGGAGATTTACTCAAATCAATGAGCTAAAGCAACTCTAATGGTGTGAACACAACAATGTTTTATGTAAAAATGGTAACCCCACTTGTGCTTAAACGATGAGTATGACCTATGATCAAGTGTTCTCATTTAACTCCTATGTCAATATACTCATATATAGATGACCTACTCATCGCCAATTGCTTGATAGATGCTACAATGTTTGTGCATGCTTTGTCACATATTACATTTGCCATTTTAATTGTGTGAGCATGTTTGATGCATATTTTACTCATTCGAGGACATCCATTTGTTGCTATGATCGTTTGGCTCTTTCTCTTTTGCCAAATGGATGGACAAGAATGCCTAAGAACACCCTCTAGCTATCTATGCTTTTCTCGTCTCAAACTCTATTCATGCTACGTCACAAAGTTTGATCAAGTCAGATTCGAACCACTCTGTGTGAGGAGCACTCGGAGATCCCGATTCGTCATAGACTTAAACCTCCAAAACCTCTTTGTGCATCTCGGTATGACCGATTCATCCTTTCCGGTCCTACCGAGTCACCAAGTTGATCTAGGGTTTTCAATCTCGGTGCAACCGATTAGAACCTTTTGGTCACACCGAGTTGCAGTAACTGCTTGCAGTTTTGCATCTCGGTGCCACCGAGTTGTTCCACTCGGTCACACCGACAGGGTCAGGTTATATATATCGCTGGGTCAAAATTTGGAAATTTCTCCGAACCCCTTCGCCCGCGCGTAACCTACTCTGCCTGCTGTGGTCTCCGGATCGTCCTCTCATCGCCAGCGACCTCCCGCCGCTGGTCTCCGCCGCCATCAACGGAAATCTTCTCCGCCGTTGCCGCCGTAGCAAGTTCGTCGCCGCACTAGGGTACGTACTTGATCATTGTGCTAATCTTTAACTCCGATTCCTAGCACATTGCTTTGCCATGTTTCTTGCCATAATTGAAATCATCCTGTCCAGCGAAAACGTCCCGTAGATTAGTTTTGATTTGAAAATTTAGGGTTAGGTCTCCGCCGAATTCATCTCGGACCGACCGAGTTGTAGAAATTGGTCTCACCGATTTTGGCTTAGGACAGAGCACACGTATTTTCGGCCCGACCGAAAATTGCAAATCGGTGTGACCGAGTTCGATTCTTTGTGAAAACCTAGCAGTCTTGGTACCACCGAACTGTGACTCGGTCTGACCGAGTTCACTAGTTCAGGTTCCAAAAGCGGCTTCGGTATCACCGAGTTTACAAATCGGTAGATCTGAAATGCTTTCTGTGAAGAACTAAAACTAAGTTTTTAAGTCATCTGTTTTGCAAAAACTCCTGTACTTTGTGATGCTCATCTATGATACGTCTCCAACGTATCTATAATTTTTGATTGCTCCTTGCTATATTATCTATTGTTTTGGAATATATTGGGCTTTATTTTCCACTTTTATATTATTTTTTGATACTAACCTATTAACCGGAGGCCCAGCCCAGAATTGCTATTTTTTGCCTATTTCAGAGTTTTGAAGAAACAAAATATCAAACGGAGTCCAAACGGAATGAAACCTTTAGGAACGTGATTTTCTCACCGAATATGATCTAGGAGACTTGGACCCTACGTCAAGAAAGCCAGGAGGTGGTGGGCGCGCCCCCACCCTCGTGGGGCCCACGGAGCTCCACCAACGTACTTCTTCCTCCTATATATACCTACGTACCCCCAAACGATTAGATACGGAGCCAAAAACCTAATTCCACTGCCGCAACCTTCTGTACCCACGAGATCCCATCTTGGGGCCTGTTTCAGAGCTCCGCCAGAGAGGACATCCACCATGGAGGGCTTCTACATCATCACCATAGCCCCTCTGATGAAGTGTTGAGTAGTTTACTTCAGACCTTCGGGTCCATAGTTAGTAGCTAGATGTCTTCTTCTCTCTTTTTGGATCTCAATACAATGTTCTCCCCCTCTCTCGTGGAGATCTATTTGATGTAATCTTCTTTTTGCGGTGTGTTTGTTGAGACTGATGAATTGTGGGTCTATGATCAAGATTATCTATGAACAATATTTGAACCTTCTCTGAATTCTTTTATGTATGATTGGTTATCTTTGCAAGTCTCTTCGAATTATCAGTTTGGTTTGGCCTACTAGATTGGTTTTTCTTGCAATGGGAGAAGTGCTTAGCTTTGGGTTCAATCTTGTGGTGTCCTTTCCCAGTGACAGTAGGGACAGCAAGGCACGTATTGTATTGTTGCCATTGAGGATAACAAGATGGTTTTTTTATCATATTGCATGAATTTATCCCTCTACATCATGTCATCTTGCTTAAGGCGTTACTCTGTTTTCTTGAACTTAATACTCTAGATGCATGCTGGATAGCGGTCGATGAGTGGAGTAATAGTAGTAGATGCAGGCAGGAGTCGGTCTACTTGTCTCGGACGTGATGCCTATATACATGATCATACCTAGATATTCTCATAACTATGCTCAATTCTGTCAATTGATCACCAGTAATTTGTTCACCCACCGTAGAATACTTATGCTCTTGAGAGAAGCCACTAGTGAAATCTATGGCCCCCGGGTCTATCTTCATCATATTAATCTTCCATCATTTTAATATTGATTTGCTTTTTTACTTTGCTTTTTATTTTACTTTGCATCTTTATAACAAAAATACCAAAAATATTATCTATCATCTCTATCAGATCTCACTCTTGTAAGTGACCGTGAAGGGATTGACAACCCCTATTCGCGTTGGTTGCGAGGAGTTATTTGCTTTGTGTAGGTACGAGGGACTCGCGCGTAGCCTCCTACTGGATTGATACCTTGGTTCTCAAAAACCGAGGGAAATACTTACGCTACTTTGCTGCATCATCCTCTCCTCTTCAGGGAAATCCAACGCAGTGCTCAAGAGGAAGCAAGAAGAATTTCTGGCGCCGTTGCCGGGGAGTCTACGCAAAAGTAAACATACCAAGTACCCATCACAATCCCTTGTCTCTCGCATTACATTATTTGCCATTTGCCTCTCGTTTTCCTCTCCCCCACTTCACCCTTGCCGTTTTATTCGCCCTCTCTTTTCCGTTTGCCTTTTTCTCGCTTGCTTGTCGTTATGGCTAGTCTTACATCTTCTCCGTTATCTCCTGAGAATGAAGTTCTAAATTTTAAGCAAAGGGAGGGAGAAAATCTAAAAGACTCTTGGTATAGAATTTGCAATGCTCAAAATAGATCTACCAGGAAGCAATCTACTTCAGT
Organism: Triticum dicoccoides; assembly: GCF_002162155.2. Classification (NCBI taxonomy): domain Eukaryota; kingdom Viridiplantae; phylum Streptophyta; class Magnoliopsida; order Poales; family Poaceae; genus Triticum; species Triticum dicoccoides. The sequence goes on from NC_041382.1 coordinate 758,570,118, forward strand.
TCTTCTCCGCAATTTTTATGTAGGTGCTAACCCTTGGTATAGATATATCCTTGATACCATTACCGGAGGGAATTTCTTGGGTAGCCACACTTATGACTCTTATAATGCTATGATAGATTTATTTGGCTCACCACCTCTTTTGGTTAATGGAACTATGTTAACTATGGACCATGTGATGCAAAGACTTGAAATTATTGAAAATAAAGTTGCTACCATTGAATTAATTGAAAATCTAGATAAAAAGATCCACAATCCAATTACCCAATATGGATCTAAGGTAGGAGTAACTTTCAAAAATATTAAGGAGAAGGAACCCATAGTTAATGAGAGAATAAATCAAGATTCCACTAGAATCGATAAACTTGAAGGTATCATTACCAACTTGGGAACCGCTTTTTTCTTCCGTTAAGAGTACTCCAAGTCCTTCTAATAAAGTTGCTAAGCTTATGTATGTTCCTAAAAACAAGGGTGAATCTTCTAGTAAGGAAACTGCGGATCTTAAATCTATAAGTATTCATCCCAATCTTTTTGCTATCATTAAGGAACCATTTGCTACAAATGAATTTTTCGATCTTGTGCCTAAAAGTTTGATAATTACCAGAAAGAAAGAAATTTCTAATGAAGGTAGATGCCTAATTGAAGAATTGCCTACCAAAGATGGCAATACCTAGATCTATCCTTGCTTTTATGCCTAGCTAGGGACGTTAAACGATAGCGCTTCTTGGGAGGCAACCCAATTTTATTTTTAGTTTTTTTGCTTTTGCTTCTGTTTAGGAATAAATCTTTGATCTAGCCTCTGTTTAGATGTGTTTTTATGTTTTAATTAGTGTTTGTGCCAAGTTAAACCTATAGGATCTTCTTGGATGATAGTTATTTGATCTTGGTGTAATTTCCAGAAACTTTCTGTTCACGAAAACAATTATTAAAAATCACCAGAACATGATAAAATAGTGATTCCAATTGTTGCTGATCAATAAACAAATTGCCTAGGTCGTCCTATTTTGGCTCCGCCAACATACTTCACTCCTATCATTTTGGCAAGGACAAGTGCAAACAACTTCCATATCTTGCACTAGTTCAAGGAGTCACAAACCCTCTTGCTGGTAAGACAAGGGACAAGGTAACCTAATGCTTTCATTGGCACCATCTTGTGTATGCATCACTCTATGTCTATGGATATCCTTGTTTGTTCCTTGTGGGACTAACCCGTGTAGGTATTGAAAGTGCAACTCACTCCAAAGGATTGCTCCAAATGATCTACATCAACATTGAGCATCTACATCTTCAACACCTACATGAAGTCATCATCGACAAAACCCAAGTTTAGTTCATCCTCTTTAGGGGGAATATCACATCTAGCGGGAGCTTTACTCAAATCAATGAGCTAAAGTAACTATAATGGTGTGAACACAACAATGCTTTATGTAAAAGTGGTAACCCCACTTGTGCTTAAACGATGAGTATGACCTATGATCAAGTGTTCTCATTTGACTCCTATGTCAATATACTCATATATAGATGACCTACTCATCGCCAATTGCTTGATAGATGCTAGAATGTTTGTGCATGCTCTGTCACATATTTCATTTGCCATTTTAATTGTGTGAGCATGTTGGATGCATATTTTACTCATTCGAGGACATCCATTTGTTGCTATGATTGTTTGGCTCTTTCTCTTTTGCCAAATGGATGGACAAGAATGCCTAAGAACACCCTCTAGCTATCTATGCTTTTCTCGTCTCAAACTCTATTCATGCTACATCATAAAGTTTGATCAAGTCAGATTCGAACCACTCTGTGTGAGGAGCAGTCGGAGATCCCGATTCATCATAGACTTAAACGTCCAAAACCTCTTTGTGCATCTCGGTCTGACCGATTCATCCTTTTCGGTCCTACCGAGTCACCAAGTTGATATAGGGTTTTCAATCTCAGTGCAACCGATTAGAACCTTTCGGTCACACCGAGTTGCAGTAACTGCTTGCAGTTTTGCATCTCGGTGTGATACGTCTCCAACGTATCTATAATTTTTGATTGCTCCATGCTATATTATCTACTGTTTTGGGCAATATTGGGCTTTATTATCCACTTTTATATTATTTTTGGGAGCAACCTATTAACCGGAGGCCCAGCCTAGATTTGTTGTTTTATGCCTATTTCAGTGTTTTGAAGAAAAGGGATATCAAACGGAGTCAAAACGGAACGAAATCAACTGGAGAAGTTATTTTTGGAAGGAAACTTACCGGATGGATTTGGACCCCATGTCAGGAGCAAAGGGAGGTGCTCACGAGGCTGGGGGCGCGCCCACCCCCTAGGGCGTCCCCCTGCCTCGTGGGCCCCCCGAAGCTCCACCGACGTACTTCCTACACCAATATATACTCACGTACCCTAAAACTTCCAGAACGAAGATTAGATCGGGGGTTCCGCCGCCGCAAGCTTCTGTAGCCACCAAAACCCAATCGGGACCCTGTTGCGGCACCCTGCCGGAGGGGGGAACCCTCACCGGTGGCCATCTTCATCATCCCGGCGCTTTCCATGACGAGGAGGGAGTAGTTCACCCTCGGGGCTGAGGGTATGTACCAGTAGCTATGTGTTTGATCTCTCTCTCTCTCTCTCTCTCTCTCTCTCTCGTGTTCTTGATTTGGCACGATCTTGATGTATCGTGAGCTTTGCTATTATAGTTGGATCTTATGTTTCTTCTCCCCCTCTACTCTCTTGTAATGGATTGAGTTTCCCCTTTGAAGTTATCTTATCGGATTGAGTCTTTAAAGATTTGAGAACACTTGATGTATGTCTTGCCGTGCGTATCTATGGTGACAATGGGATATCACGTGATTCACTTGATGTATGTTTTGGTGATCAACTTGCGGGTTCCGCCCATGAACCTATGCATAGGGGTTGGCACACGTTTTCATCGTGATTCTCCGGTAGAAACTTTGGGGCACTCTTTGAGGTTCTATGTGTTGGTTTGAGTAGATGAATTGAGATTGTGTGATGCATATCGTATAATCATGCCCACGGATACTTGAGGTGACATTGGAGTATCTAGGTGATATTAGGGTTTTGGTTGATTTGTGTCTTAAGGTGTTAGTCTAGTACGAACTCTAGGGCTGTTTGTGACACTTATAGGAATAGCACAACGAATTGATTGGAAAGAATAACTTTGAGGTGGTTTCGTACCCTACCATAATCTCTTCGTTTGTTCTCCACTATTAGTGACATTGGAGTGACTCTTTGTTGCATGTTGAGGGATAGTTATATGATCCAATTATGTTATTATTGTTGAGAGAACTTGCACTAGTGAAAGTATGAACCCTAGGCCTTGTTTCCTAGCATTGCAATACCGTTTACGCTCACTTTTACCACTTGTTACCTTGCTGTTTTTATTTTTTCAGTTTACAAAAACCTATATCTACCATCCATATGGCCCTTGTATCACCATCTCTTCGCCGAACTAGTGCACCTATACAATGTACCATTGTATTGGGTGTGTTGGGGACACAAGAGACTCTTTGTTATTTGGTTGCAGGGTTGCTTGAGAGAGACCATCTTCATCCTACGCCTCCCACGGATTGATAAACCTTAGGTCATCCACTTGACGGAAATTTTCTACTGTCCTACAAACCTCTGCACTTGGAGGCCCAACAACGTCTACAAGAAGAAGGTTGTGTAGTAGACATCACGGTGCCACCGAGTTGTTCCACCCGGTCACACCGACAGAGTCAGGTTATATATACCGCTGGGTCAAAGTTTGGAAATTTCTCCGAACCCCTTCGCCCGCGCGTAACCTAGTCTGCCTTCTCTCGTCTCCGGATCATCCTCTAGTCGCCAGCGACCTCCCGCCACTGGTCTCCGCCACCGTCAACGGAAATCTTCTCCACTGTTGTCGTCGTAGCAAGTTCGTTGCCGCACTAGGGTACGAACTTGATCATTGTGCTAATCTTTAACTCCGATTCCTAGTACATTGCTTTGCCATGTTTCTTGACATAACTGAAATCATCCTGTCCAGCAAAAACATCCCGTTGATTAGTTTTGATTTGAAAATTTAGGGTTAGGTCTCCGCTGAATTCATCTCGGACCGACCGAGTTGTAGAAATTGGTCTCACCGATTTTGGCTTAGGCCAGAGCACACACATTTTCGGCCCGACCAAAAATTGCAAATCAGTGTGACCGAGTTCGATTCTCTGTGAAACCCTAGCAGTCTCGGTACCACCGAATTGTGACTCGGTCTGACCAAGTTCACTAGTTCAGGTTCCAAAAGCTGCTTCGGTATCACCGAGTTTACAAATCGGTAGATCTGAAATGCTTTCTGTGAAGAACTAAAACTATGTTTTTAAGTCATCTGTTTTGCAAAGACTCCTGTACTTTGTGATGCTCATCTATGATACGTCTCCAACGTATCTATAATTTTTGATTGCTCCATGCTATATTATCTATTGTTTTGGACTATATTGGGCTTTATTTTCCACTTATATATTTTTTTGGGACTAACCTATTAACCAGAGGCCCAGCCCAGAATTGCTATTTTTTTTGCCTATTTGAGAGTTTCGAAGAAACGGAATATCAAACGGAATGAAACCTTCGGGAACGTGATTTTCTCACCGAATATGATCCAGGAGACTTGGACCCTACGTCAAGAAAGCCAGGAGGTGGGCACGAGGTAGGGGGCGCGCCCACCCCCCTAGGGTGCGCCCCCACCCTCGTGGGGCCCATGGAGCTCCACCGACGTACTTCTTCCTCCTATATATACCTACGTACCCCCAAACGATCAGATACGGAGCCAAAAACCTAATTCCACCGCCGCAACCTTCTGTACCCACAAGATCCCATCTTGGGGCCTGTTCCGAAGCTCCGCCGGAGAGGGCATCCACCACGGAGGGCTTCTACATCATCACCATAGCCCCTCCGATGAAGTGTTGAGTAATTTACTTCAGACCTTCGGGTCCATAGTTAGTAGCTAGATGGCTTCTTCTCTCTTTTTTGATCTCAATACAATGTTCTCCCCCTCTCTCGTGGAGATCTATTCGATGCAATCTTCTTTTTGCGGTGTGATTGTTGAGATCGATGAATTGTGGGTTTATGATCAAGATTATCTATGAACAATATTTGAATCTTCTCTGAATTCTTTTATGTATGATTGGTTATCTTTGCAAGTCTCTTCAAATTATCAGTTTGGTTTGGCCTACTAGATTGGGTTTTCTTGCAATGGGAGAAGTGCTTAGCTTTGGGTTCAATCTTGCGGTGTCCTTTCCCAGTGACAGTAGGGGCAGCAAGGCACATATTGTATTGTTGCCATCGAGGATAACAAGATGGTTTTTTTATCATATTGCATGAATTTATCCCTCTACATCATGTCATCTTGCTTAAGGCGTTACTCTGTTTTCTTGAACTTAATACTCTAGATGCATGCTGGATAGCGGTCGATGAGTGGAGTAATAGTAGTAGATGCAGGCAGGAGTCGGTCTACTTGTCTCAGACGTGATGCCTATATACATGATCATACCTAGATATTCTCATAACTATGCTCAATTCTGTCAATTGCTCAACAGTAGTTTGTTCACCCACCGTAGAATACTTATGCTCTTGAGAGAAGCCACTAGTGAAATCTATGGCCCCCGGGTCTATCTTCATCATATTAATCTTCCATCACTTTAATATTGCTTAGCTTTTTATTTTACTTTGCATCTTTATAACAAAAATACCAAAAATATCATCTATAATCTCTATCAGATCTCACTCTCATAAGTGACCGTGAAGGTATTGACAACCCCTATTCGTGTTGGTTGGGAGGAGTTATTTGCTTTGTGTAGGTACAAGGGACTCACGCATAGCCTCCTACTGGATTGATACCTTGGTTCTCAAAAGCTGAGGGAAATACTTACACTACTTTGCTGCATCATCCTTTCCTCTTCGGGGAAATCCAACGCAGTGCTCAAGAGGAAGCAATCTACTCTACCTCATCTACAATCCATTCACAGGGTCTGCTGAGAGTTTTCTTGCAAGATGTCTGACCAAAGTGACAGCCAGAACAAGTCAGAGGAACAAAATCAGTTGAGTGAGGGCACTAGTCCCTCTAGCAGCTATGATGATGGCAGCAGGAGCACTCCAAGCAATCTGCCAAACGTTGCTACCGGAACTAGGAAGAAGAGAACTTCTGACTCTAAAGATGAAGATTATGTGGATGTTGAAGATGAAGCCACTTCTAAGAAGAAAGTGCTGAAGAAAGAGTATGGCTCAGCTGCTGCAACTAAGCCAGGTCCGAAGACTAAGATGCCAGCAAGAAGACAACCCATGTCTAAGCCAAGGAAAGTTGCCACAGGTGAAACTATGAAGTTCACTATTGAGTCTGAAGAAGAGGCAGCTGGAGAAGATAAGAAGAAGAAGAGGGCTAGAACCACTACTGCCAGAGTTCTTGGCAAGCCATCAATGAGGAAAGATTCTGAAGAAGAGGAAGAGGAAGAGGATGCAGCACCAGCACCCAAAGCTCAAAAGCTTATGGGAGATGCAATTAAGGCAGGGGCTGCTCCATCTAAGCCCAAAACTGCTCCTAAGACTGCTGCTCCAGCTCCAAAGCCAAAACCCAAGAGGAGCACCAGGAACATCCCTGCTGAGGAGAAGAACAAGGCCCTAGTGCCTCAAGCTGCTGAACAAAAAGAAGATGATTCTGTTATTTTGAGGAAGCTGAAGCCCAAGATCCCTGATCACAATGATGCACACCCAGTTGCAGAGAACATGAAAATCAGGAAGGATTTAGGATGGAGGCTATGGAGAGAGTCTGATCCATATGCCACCAGGAGAAGGACTGCTGTGGACTACAGATTCCACACTAAGGAACAACAGGACTTCTATGAGACTGTTTTACTTGACAAGAAGCCCGTAGTGTGTGACATGAGATGGGTTGACTGGGAATTCATCAAGGAGAATGAGGATCACTTCCCTGGTGTTTATGACAGCTTCAAGGCATGTGGAGTTGATAAGTTTGTGGCTCAGAAGTTCACTGAGGGAGTCCTGGATTAGGGGGTGTCCGGACAACCGGACTATAATCTTTGGCCGGACTCTTGGACTATGAAGATACAAGATTGAAGACTTCGTCCCGTTTCCGGATGGGACTTTCCTTGGCGTGGAAGGCAAGCTTGGCAATACGGATGTGTAGATCTCCTCCCATTGTAACCGACTCTGTGCAACCCTAGCCCTCTCCGGTGTCTATATAAACCGGAGGGTTTTAGTCCGTAGGACAACAACAATCATACCATAGGCTAGCTTCTAGGGTTTAGCCTCTCTAATCTCGTGGTAGATCTGCTCTTGTACTACCCATATCATCAATATTAATCAAGCAGGAGTAGGGTTTTACCTCCATCGAGTGGGCCCAAACCTGGGTAAAAACATTGTGTCCCTTGTCTCCTGTTACCATCCGCCTAGACGCACAGTTCGGGACCCCCTACCCGAGATCCGCCGGTTTTGACACCGACATTGGTGCTTTCATTGAGAGTTCCTCTGTGTCGTCATCTTTAGGCCCGATGGCTCCTCCGATCATCAACAGCGATGCGGTCCAGGGCGAGACTTTTCTCCCCGGATAGATCTTAATATTCGACGGCTTTGCACTGCGGGCTAATTCGCTTGGCCATCTGGAGCAGATCGAAAGCTACGCCCCTGGCCATCAGGTCAGATTTGGAAGTTTGAACTACATGGCCGACATCCGCGGGGACTTGATCTTCGACGGATTCGAGCCACAGCCGGGCGCGCCGCACTGTCACGATGGGCATGATTTAGCTCTGCCGCCGAACAGTGCCCTGGAGGACGCACCCGCATCCGCTCCGACCCTTAGCTCGGAGTCGACTGCGCCAATCGAGGACGGGTGGCTAGACCCCGCCGCCGGGGCTGCAGTCTCAACGGCGATCGAGCCGAACACCAGCCTTATCTTCTGCGAAGCCCGTGACTCCAAAGTGCCGGACTATTCTCCGGACTCCGAACCCTCTGCGCCCCTGCCAATTGAATCCGATTGGGCCCCGATCATGGAATTCACCGCCACAGATATCTTTCAGCACTCGCCCTTCGGCGACATTCTGAATTCACTAAGGTCTCTCTCTTTGTCAGGAGAGTCCTGGCCGGATTATTTCCAGCAGGATTGGGATGCGGACGACGAAGAAATTCGACGCCCACCCACCACCCACTTTGTAGCCACTGTTGATGACCTAACCGACATGCTAGACTTCGACTCCGAAGACATCGACGGTATGGACGACGATGTAGGAGACGAACAGGAACCAGCACCTATAGGGCACTGGAAAGCCACCTTGTCATATGACATATATATGGTGGATACACCTAAAGAAGGCAATGGCGACGGAATAGCGGCGGATGACCCCTCCAAGAAGCAACCTAAGCGTCGGTGTCAGCGGTGCCGCTCTAAGTCTCGCCAAAGAAAAAACGGTGATACCGGCACGGGAGATAATAGCACCGCGAACAGTGCTGAAGACAACTCCCTCCAGCAAGATTCAGCGCAGGAGGATAGAGAAGCTAGCCCCCCTGGGAGAGCGGCAGACAGAGAGGAAGAGGATGATAATTACATGCCTCCCTCCAAAGACGAGGCCAGCCTCGGCGATGACGAATTTGTCGTGCCTGAGGATCCCGTCGAACAAGAGCGCTTTAAGCGCAAGCTTATGGCCGCGTCGAGTAGCCTTAAGAAAAAACATCAACAACTTAGAGCTGATCAAGATTTGCTAGCCGACAGATGGACTGAAGTCCTTGCGGCCGAGGAATACGAACTCAAATGCCCCTCCAAGAGCTACCCAAAGCGCAGGTTGCTACCCCGATTAGAGGAGGAAGCACCTAAACCTACATCACTAGCGCATGATGCAGCTGACCGGCCACCTCGCGGCCGCGACAGAGAGGCCTCTCGGCCCTCCACTCAAGCCGCACCCCGGCGTCGCTCAAAAAATACCAAGGCATGGGGAAACACGCTAGACCTGCGATATATGTTGGAGGACAAGGCAAGGCAAACAAGATCGATCTATGGATCGCACGGGTGCCCCACGGCACGAGACGATAATCGTCACGCCGGATACAGTAAATCCGGCCGGGCCGAACACAGCAGACAAAGCTCATTTGCGCTACGTCGTGATATAGCCCAGTACAGAGGTGCCGCACACCCACTATGCTTCATAGATGAAGTAATGGATCATCAAATCCCAGAGGGATTCAAACCCATAAGCATTGAATCATACGGTGACACAACAGATCCTGCGGTATGGATCAAGGACTATCTCCTTCATATCCACATGGCCCGTGGCGATGATCTACACGCCATCAAATACCTCCCACTCAAGCTTAAAGGACCAGCTCGGCATTGGCTTAATAGCTTGCCAGCAGAATCAATTGGTTGTTGGGAGGACCTGGAAGCCGCATTCCTCGACAATTTCCAGGGCACCTACGTGCGACCACCAGACGCCGATGACGTGAGCCACATAATTCAGCAGCCAGAAGAATCTGCCAGACAATTCTGGACACGGTTCCTAACCAAGAAAAATCAAATCGTCGACTGTCCGGACGCAGAGGCCCTAGCAGCCTTCAAGCATAACATCCGTGACGAGTGGCTTGCTCGGCACCTTGGACAGCAAAAGCCGAAATCTATGGCAGCCCTCACGACACTCATGACCCGCTTTTGCGCGGGAGAAGACAGCTGGCTGGCTCGTAGCAATAACATGACCAAGAGCCCTGTTAATTCGGATACCAAGGACAACAATGGCAGGTCGCGTCGCAACAAGCACAAGTGCCGCATTAACAGCGACAATGCTGAAGATACGGAAGTTAATGCCAGATTTAGAGGCTCTGAACCCGGTCAGCAGAAAAAGCCATTCAAAAGAAACACCCCGGGCCTGTCCAGTTTGGATCATATACTCGATCGCTCATGCCAGATACATGGCACCCCCGAAAAACCAGCCAATCACACCAATAGGGATTGTTGGGTGTTCAAGCAGGCCGGCAAGTTAAATGCCGAAAACAGAGACAAGGGGCTACATAGCGACGACGAGGAGGAGCCCCAGCCGCCGAACAATAATGGACAGAAGGGCTTCCCCCCAAAAGTGCGGACGGTGAACATGATATATGCAACCCACATCCCCAAGAGGGAGCGGAAGCGTGCGTTAAGGGACGTATACGCGTTGGAGCCAGTCGCCCCAAAGTTCAACCCATGGTCCTCCTGCCCGATCACTTTCGATCGAAGGGACCACCCCACTAGCATCCGCCATGGTGGATTCGCCGCATTGGTTCTAGACCCAATCATTGACGGATTTCACCGCACTCGAGTCCTTATGGACGGCGGCAGCAGCCTGAACCTGCTTTATCAGGATATAGTGCGGAAAATGGGCATAGACCCCTCAAGGATTAAACCCACAAAAATGACCTTCAAGGGCGTCATACCAGGAGTAGAGACCAACTGCACAGGCTCAGTTACACTTGAAGTGGTCTTCGGATCCCCGGATAATTTCCGAAGCGAGGAGTTAATCTTCGACATAGTCCCGTTCCACAGTGGCTATCACACACTGCTCGGACGAACCGCATTCGCAAAGTTCAATGCGGTGCCGCACTACGCATACCTCAAGCTCAAGATGCCAGGACCTCAAGGAGTCATTACGGTCAATGGAAACACCAAACGCTCTCTCTGAACGGAGGAGCATACGGCGGCCCTCGCAGCGAAAGTACAAAGGAGCCTCTCAAGGCAATTCTCCAGTCCGGCGATAAAACGTCTGGACACCGTCAAGCGCGCCCGGAGTAACCTACAACAAGATCGCCTGGCACGTTCCGAGCAAGCGTAGCAATGTGGCCCCAACCCCAGCCCTCGCGAAACTGTGAAACCAGTACTACGCATACATAATTACGCTCTAGAAATACCATGGGCACCGGGGGAGGGGCACGACAACGGCACGCCCAAAAAATGGCTCAACCGCACTAGGGGCTCCCGATTTTGTCATTTTTTCTTACTTTCAGGACTCCACTCTCCGGAAGGCCTGTCCGGCAGTACAATCGCCGAACACACGATGCAACAATCAAGGAGGCAGAAAGCTATGTCGAATGCCCAGGTGGTCTCTATAACGAGCAAAATACCTGTCTTACATACCGTCCCACAGCTCACCCCTGGAGGGGGACATGTCAAATAGTCCCATCTCTTGCTTATTGCACTATTTGTATCGTTCTGCTTTTACTGCAGCCTTTTCGAATAAAGAATGCTTAGCTTCAGATTATTATTGCATTCTCTATTCATTCCTTTTTCATATACATGTTCAGTTATGACATTATGCACCCGTACACTTTGGTACGGCCAATATGCCAGGGGCTCAAGCATCCCATAATACGGCATGAGAAGTCCGAACACTTCCATAAGTGCGTCCCTCCAAACTTATAGCATTATATGCATCAGCTCCGAATCATGTCTTTGGTCAATAGTTGGGTTTGCCCGGCTCCCATGTTTTGGTACCTTACGTTCCGCTATATCGGCTAAGGTAGCGCTAGGAGAACTACTGCGATTGTGCCCCGGATGAGCTGGGCTAAGCACCTCAGTAGAGAAAGCTAAAACTGACTGTCATGATGGGGCGAGAGCTGGTCGTTGTTCGAGAGGTTTCGAGTCCTTAAAAGACTTATGTCGCTTAGAGCGAGGAGTCGGCTTTGTCCGGCCTAGGCGTGTATAGCGCCCAGAACTCAGTCTTCCGAACACTAGGGGCTTCGCCGAAATTTAAAATTATAGAATTCTCTGGATAAGTGAGAGTGATAACGCATTATAGTCCGATTGCCTTGTTCGTTGTGCTGAGCACCTCCCTCGAAGGACCCAAGAATGGGAGAAAGAGTGCTCAAGTTTATCCCGAACACCCCATCACTCGTGGCATGGGGGCAAAAGCCGACGACTCGCCATCTCTCAGATTTTATAAACGGCCGCATAGAAGGTAATATTTTAAATTAAAACAAGCGTTGCATAGCGCATATGAACAAGTTTTCAGCGCACAGGATAACATGAGCGAGTTTACTCAAATATTACATCCTTGGAACATTCATCCGCCACAAGGCGGGCACCCTTCAGGACACCCTCATAGTACATCTCGGGGTGGCGATGCTCCTTGCCCTGCGGTGGCCCGTCCTTCACAAGCTTCTCAGCATCCATCTTGCCCCAGTGCACTTTAGCACGGGCAAGCGCCCTACGGGCACCCTCGATGCAGATGGAGCGCTTGATGACTTCAAGCCGTGGACAGGCATCCACCAGCCGCCTCACCAGCCCAAAGTAGCTCCCAGGCACAGCCTCCTCAGGCCACAGCCGGACTATGAGACCCTTCATGGCCTGCTCGGCCACCTTATGGAGCTCGACCAGCTGCTTCAGCTGGTCGCTCAAGGGCACAGGGTGTCCGGTCTCAGCATACTGAGACCAGAACACCTTCTCCGTCGAGCTCCCCTCTTTGGCTCGATAGAAGGCGGCGGCATCTGACACGCTACGGGGCAAATCTGCGAATGCTCCTGGAGAGCTCCGGACTCGGGTAAGTAACAAGTAATTCACTTTCACGTGCTTGCTTTGCATGAAGAAAGCCTTACCCGCTGCTATCTTCTTCATCGCCTCAACTTCCTGGAGGGCTTTCTGTGCTTCGGCCTTGGCTGAGTTGGCGCTTTCAAGGGCTGCTGCGAGCTCGGACTCTCGCGTCTTTGAGTCAAGCTCCAAACTCTCATGTTTCTTCACGAGAGCCTGGAGCTCTTGCTGTACCTCGCAAACTCGCGCCTCATGTCTCTCCCGCTCAGTGCGCTCCGTGGCCGCCTTCTTTTCGGCCTCGGAAAGCGCTTGCTTCAGGGTCACCACCTCAGTCGTGGCCCCTAGGACACCAATAGCGATCCTGTCATTTTTCGCAACTGCATCTTTTATATACTTACACAAGGCATTACGTACCTTGGCTCTCCTCGAGCTGCTTCTTGGCAAGGCCAAGCTCTTGCTCGGACCGCTCGAGGTTCTGCTTCAGCGTGTCCACCTCCGCAATCAGTGCAGCAGAGGCCAACAGCGAAGTCTGCATACGCATATCGACATAATTATGTTAGACTCCTGCGAATATTATTAGATCCTCTATTCGGCTTTTCCTTGTGAACACCAAAGAGAGCATCATGGGCTACTGTCTATGCGGTAATATTTTCATATATTTTCTACATACCTCAAAGCCTGTCAACAGGCTAGCACAGGCTTCAGTCAGCCCGCTTTTGGCGGGCTGAACCTTCTGGATCACCGCACTCATAATAATGCGGTGCTCCTCGTTGATGGAGGCACCGTTAAGCACCTCCAGCAAGTTATCCGGTTCCTCTGGTTGGGCGGAGGCCACCGGCGCAGTAGGCTTGCCATTCTTAGTAAGGGGCCGCCTGCCGGAGTCAGGAACCATTGAAGGTTCCGGCGCAGTGTCCGGCCCAAGGCCGGACTTGGGGCCCTTGGGAGTCTTGCCCCCTTTGCGCCTGGAGTCCGAGATGTCGCCTTGCGGTGCCTCCAGGACTGCCTCCCGTCGGTTGGGAACCCCCCTGAGACAACACCTCGGCATTGTCTGTAGGATGAGGGGAGGAGGCGGTCAGAAGTGAAGTGTTGTTCACATCCGACGAACCCAAGGAACTGCTCGACGACGCGTCGAGCTGGGCTTTGGGCGGACTGCATAATCATATTCGGCGTAAGGAGAGGCTATGCAATAAAGGAACACTATGAGTCACTCTGGTGTCCGAATACTTACGACTTCGCTAGGGGCTTGGCCCTGAGCGGCCACTCCTCTTCGCCATCGTCGGTGTTGGTGGAGTAGTCCGGAGGAAGGGTTCTCCCCTTCTTGGACCCTCCGGCCTCCCAAGTTGGGGCGGCCTTCCTTTTCTTTTCTCCCCCTGCTGGGGAAGAAACCTCTCTTTCCTCCTCCTCGTCTTCATGGGAGGAGTGCGCCTTGGAGTCATCGGACGATGAGTCCGACTCCACCGGGCGCCGGGAACTCTTCCAGGTTCCCGTGGACTTCTTCTTGGCCTTCTTCTCCGGCACCACGTAAGGTGCCGGAACCAGCAGCTCCGCCAGGCGGGCGTCTGCTGGGTATTTGGGCAAAGGAGCCGGACAGTTGATCTGTCCGGCCGTCCTCTGCCAGTCCTGTCAAAGGCATGGGGGCTTAGATCCCGCATAGAGTCAAACTATGAAAGACAAATATCCTGTAAGAGGTAAAACAGCTTACCGCGCTGGCTTGACGCTGCGCACTGAATCTGCGATCTTCGATGGTGGAAGCGGGAGCCTCGGCGCCCTTGAATAGCACCTTCTAGGCATCTTCGTACGTTGTGTCGAAGAGCCTGTTCAGAGTTTGGTGTTGGGCCGGATCGAACTCCCACAAGCTGAAGGCCTGTTGTTGGCACGGGAGGATCCGGCGGATGAGCATGACCTAGACTACGTTGACGAGTTTGAGCTTCTTGCTCACCAGGTTTTGGACGCATGTTTGGAGTCCGGCCAGCTCTCCCGAACTACCCCACGATAGGCCCTTCTCTTTCTAGGAGGTGAGCCGCGTAAGGATTTCGGATCGGAACTCGGGGGCTGCGACCCATTCAGGGCCATGCGGCTCGGTGATGTAGAACCACCCCGATTGCCACCCCTTTATGGTCTCCACGAAGGAGCCCTCGAGCCATAGGACGTTGGGCATCTTGCCCACCATGGTGCCTCCGCACTCCGCCTGGCGGCCGCCCACTACCTTCGGCTTGATATTGAAGGTCTTCAGCCATAAGCCGAAGTGGGGCTGGATGCAGAGGAAGGCCTCACACACGATGATAAACGCCGAGATATTGAGGATGAAGTTCGGGGCCAGCTCGTGGAAGTACAGGCCGTAGTAGAACATGAGCCCCGGGACGAATGGGTGGAGAGGGAAGCCTAGTCCGCAGAGGAAATGGGTGAGGAACACCACCCTCTCATGGGGCCTGGGGGTGGGGATGAGTTGCCCCTCGTCTGGGAGCCGGTGTGCGATGTCGTCGGACAAGTATCCGGCTCTCCTCAGCTTCTTGATGTTTCGCTCCGTGACGGAGGAGACCATCCACTTGCCTCCCGCTCCGAACATGGTTGGAGGAGGTTGAGGTGAGGAATGCGTACTTGGGCGCTAGAGCTCGAGTGTGCGAAAATGGATGAGCAAAGGAGGAAGAAGGCGTGGATGAAAAGGTGGATCCTTATCCCCTTATATGGGCGGACGAAACTATGCGTCCCCACCAGCCAGGTAAAACTCGCTTATTCCCCAAGCGCCGTAATCAATGGCGCGGTTCAGTTACCCACACCCGTATTGATGAGAATCCCGTGATAAGGGGATATGATCTCTGCTTTGACAAGACGTGCCAAGGAAACTGCCTCGCAAAACGCGCTGAGGTGGGACAGTAAAAAAGATTTGAACAAAGGCCTGGTTGTGGTGTGATGTCACGCTGCAGAATACGTCAGCAGATTAGATTTGTGTAAATATTATTCTCTCTACGGCAGTATGTGAAACTTATTTTGCAGAGCCGGACACTATCCTTGTGTTCAAAATCTTCTATGAAGTATTCGGAGGAGGAACCCGCCTTGCAATGCCGAAGACAATCTGCCCGCGGACTCGTCGTCATTGAAGCCTGGTTCAGGGGCTACTGAGGGAGTCCTGGATTAGGGGGTGTCCGGATAACCGGACTATAACCTTTGGTTGGACTCTTGGACTATGAAGATACATGATTGAAGACTTCGTCCCGTGTCCGGATGGGACTTTCCTTGGCATGGAAGGAAAGCTTGGAAATATGGATGTGTAGATCTCCTCCCATTGTAACCGACTCTGTGTAACCCTAGCCCTCTCCGGTGTATATATAAACTGGAGGGTTTTAGTCCGTAGGACAACAACAATCATACCATAGGCTAGCTTCTAGGGTTTAGCCTCTCTGATCTCGTGGTAGATCTACTCTTGTACTACCCATATCATCAATATTAATCAAGCAGGAGTAGGGTTTTACCTCCATCGAGTGGGCCCGAACCTGGGTAAAAACATTGTGTCCCTTGTCTTCTGTTACCATCCGCCTAGACGCACAGTTCGGGACCCCCTACCCGAGATCCGCCGGTTTTGACACCGACATTCACCAAGTGGAATGATGAGCTCATTATGCAATTCTACTCCACTGCACACTTCTATCCAAATGGAAGGATTGTGTGGATGTCTGAGGGTACTAGGTACCAGTCTACAGTTGAAGAATGGGCAAGACTCATAAATGCTCATGAGGAACATGAGGATGACTTGGATGTCTATGCCAAGAAGAAGAAAGACCACAACTCTATGGCAAATATGTACAAAGAGATCCCTGATGATGCTTTGGACACACATAAGTTTGGATCTATACACTATTTGTTGTCTGGTCTGCCTACAATCAATTGGATTCTGAGGCACACACTTCTTCCCAAGTCAGGTGATCACAAGATGATCAGAGGACATGCTATCAACTTGCTGCTCATATTTGATGTCCCACAAAAGTTCAAGGTTATGAGCCTGATTGTGGAAACAATCAAGAGGACTGCAGCATAGCAGAAGAGAAGTTGTGGATATGCCCCACACATCCAGGAGCTCATCAACTCAAAGATGGGAAAAGGCAAGTACATCTTGGACAAGGAGCATCTACCCATCTATCCTGAATTTGAGGACAACACAGTTGTCATGACTGAGAATGAACCATCATCTGTGCAAGCACAAGAGAAGAAAGCCAAAGCTAAAGCTGAGAAGGCTGCAAAGATGCCAACTGTGGAAGATGCATCTCAGGTCTTCTTGAAGAGAAAGCAAGACCAGCTTGGATATATGATCCAATCCACTCTGAGGATTGAGCAAGGTCTGGCCACCCTGACCAAGAACCAGGAGAGCTTGGAAAGGATTGTTGAGACGAAATTCTATGACCTTGATGTCAAGATCACAGAGATCCAAACTGCAGTTGAGCAACTTCAGGAGGAAGTAGAGGAGAAGAAGGGCAAGTCTACCACAGATGCATTTGCTAGAGTGCCTAGAGGACAGAGATCTGCTACAGTGCCAGTGACAGACACTAGAGCTACAGCATCAGCACCAGCAGCTACAGCTCCAGTTCTAGCTCCAGCATCTACTCCACCAGCTCCAGCCACTTCATTAGAAGCTTTCGTCCTTGGCGTTCTCTCAACACCACCTCCCGAAGATCAAGCCTGAGAGTCGTTTAGCACTATGCATTTTCGAACTTTTTGGTAACTTGTTGCCAAAGGGGGAGAAAAATGTATAGATCATAGGCTTCGAGAGAGAGAGAGTGTTGGTTTTTATCTCTCTTTGCACACTTTTTGGTTGGTTTGAAACTTTAATGTGTGCTTGTGTGATACTACTTTATGTCCTTGTGAGATACTTATTTGGTCAAGTGTTTGATCATATGCTACCCTTAATGCTTGTTGGTTAATGCTATCGTTCATACCCTATTATGATCATTCACTTTGCTTGGTGATGAGTGCATCCTTTTAATCTCTATCATTTTGAGCGCTCCACCAAGATGTATGTGACATGGAAGAGTAACCCATGATCCTAATCGATTGTGCATTTGCATTCAAAAGCAAATCTTAAATAATGCACAAATTTAGGGGGAGCTCTTGCTTATCACATACTTCTCAAAGCGACGATGTTTTTCAATCTTATTTATCATTTGTTGAAGCTTTGATCTATATGTTGTCATCAATTACCAAAAAGGGGGAGATTGAAAGTGCAACTATCCCTGGGTGGCTTTGGTAATTCCAAACAACATATAGCTCATTGAGCTAATGCTATTCCAAGATAAATATTTCAGGAAAGCTCAATGTTTGGCATGGCATGGATTAGAAAGTGGACCCTTCAAAATGCTAAGGACAAAGGATTGGCTCAAGCTCAAAGTACAAGACTCTACATTTTTTATTTTAGTGATCCAAGATCACATTGAGTCTATAGGAAAAGCCAATACTATTAAGAAGGGATGATGTGTTGCTTAATGAGGATCTTTCTCAAAATGATTAGTGATATGCTCCAAAACCCTCCACTACTTTCTCATATCCACATATGTCCTAAACCAAAAAGTCCAACTCGGCTCCACCGATTCTTTCCATCTGGAGCCACAGAGTTTAGTTGACATAGCCACTGCCAGAAACCCTAATCAATTCGGTCTTACCGATAGGGATCCCGGTCTCACCGAGATGGGATTGCAAACTCTCTGTTTCCCTTCGTAACGTTTCGATCAAACTGAGATGAGCGATCAGTCCCACCGAGATTGCAATGCAAACTCTTTGTTTCCCCTTCGTAACATTTCGGTCCAACCGAGATGAGCGAATTGGTCCCACCGAGTTTGCCTGACCAACTCTCTATTTGGCTATTACCAAAATAGGTCTCACCGAGTTTGTGTAATCGGTCTCACCGAGATTACGTTATGCCCTAACCCTAATGACATTGGTCCCACTGAGTTGACATGTTGGTCCCACCGAGAATCCTAACGTTCATATTTTGAATTAAATCGGTCCGACCGAGTTTAATGATTCGGTCCCACCGAGTTTGGTGATTTGTGTGTAATGGTTAGATTTTGTGAGGAGGCTATATATACCCTCCACCCACTCTTCATTCGTGGAGAGAGACATCAGAACATGCCTACACTTCCAATACATATTTTCTGAGAGAGAACCACCTACACTTGTGTTGAGGTCAAGATATTCCATTCCAACCACATAAATCTTGATCTCTAGCCTTCCCCAAGTTGCTTTCCACTCAAATCTTCTTTCTACCAAATCCAATCCTATGAGAGAGAGTTGAGTGTTGGGGAGACTAGAACCACCAACAATTTGTCAATTTGCCCCCCTCCCCCGCGTCGCCCTCCCCACGGGCGACTCTGGAGGCGACGCAGCCCTCGAGCGCTCCCTCCCCTCCTCCTACCCCTCCCCCTGCCGCCGCCGGTGCTCCCCGCCGGGCAAAGCCCTGGTGGATCCGGCGGCGGTGGGACTTCGCTCCCAGGCGGCCTCCCCCCTCGAGCGTGGGGCTCGACGAGGCTGACAGAGCTACGCTTCTCCGAACCTAGGGTTTCGCGTCGGTGGCCCCAGATCCAGAGGGTCGGGCCTCTGGACTGGTGTGGCGAGCAGGCGGGCGGCGCGGCGCGACCCTTTGGGGGCGCGGCTGCGGCTGCTTGGCTGGGCCCCGGCGGATCCGGGCGGCGGAGGGTGCGGGCCGGCGCGGCAGCGGCCATGGTCGGCGGTGGCAAGGTGCAGGTGGCTGGTCTCCACGACGGCGCCACTAGTCCTGCTCGACGCGTCCCCTGCGATGGTTGGCCTTGTCTGGCAGCCATCCGGCAGCTGCTGCACTGCGCTGGCTGGTGCTTCCCTACATCGACAGTGACAATACGTGGTTTCCCTCTCGGTGCTGGTGGTCCTCTTTGGCGATCTGCTTCCCCATCTCCTGTTTGCTCTACTTCGGCGGTTTTGGAGTTCTGGTCTTGGGCCGGGCGAAATCCCTGCGCGGCGATGGCCTGCACTGACAACGGCAACACCTGAGGGTGCCGTTACCTCCATGGAGGCGCTGTCATGGCTCGGACTGGACCCTCTCCTCGGGCACCGGGGGAAACCCTTGGTCCAGTTCACTGGACAAGGCAGCGGCGGTGTCTCAGCGCCGTTCCTTTCTTGAAAGCGCTGCTTGGGTCGCACTTGGAGTCCCCTATGCGGTAGCTGGAGATGGTGGCCTCCCTGGTCTTTCCGGCAAGGTTTGCTGGTAATGCGATGCTGTGATGAGGGCTGCAACATGGAGCGTGGGCGTCCGGGGCGCAATGTACGCCGGCGCCAGCACGTCCAAGACGATGGCTTCGCTAGTTTTGGATGGGTCCTGCCATCCACCTGCCATCTCCTAGGCACATATGGATGGAAGGTACGTTGGCCCGGTCAGCCCTGGAGATGCAGTCTTCTTCGGAGGCGCCTGGCAACGACTGCGACGCGGCCTTGAGGCTCTGTGTCTAGCTACCTTGCCATTCATGGTTGCAGGCTGGACAAGGCAAGACCTTTCGTCGTTGCGGTCTGTAGTTGGTTGCACCTCCTCACCTGCTTGTGTGGTGAGGACGATGGTGTGTGTGTGCGTGTGTCCCTCCTCCTGGGAGGTTGTACCTGTACTGCTGTTCTCTTCCTGTTCAATGAAATGAAACGCAAACTCTTTTGCATTTTCTCGAAAAAAAAGTGTTGGGGAGACTATCATTTGAAGCACAAGAGCAAGGAGTTCATCATCAACACACCATTTGTTACTTCTTGGAGAGTGGTGTCTCCTAGATTGGCTAGGTGTCACTTGGGAGCCTCCAACAAGATTGTGGAGTTGAACCAAGGAGTTTGTAAGGGCAAGGAGATCGCCTACTTCGTGAAGATCTACCCTAGTGAGGCAAGCCCTTCGTGGGCGACGGCCATGGTGGGATAGACAAGGTTGCTACTTCATGGACCCTTCGTGGGCGGAGCTCTCCGTGGACTCGCGCAACCGTTACCCTTCATGGGTTGAAGTCTCCATCAACGTGGATGTACGATAGCACCACCTATCGGAACCACGGATAAAAAATCTCCGTGTCAACATTGCGTTTGCTCCCTCAAACTCATCCCTTTACCTTCATATGCAATTGTTTTACATTCCGCCGCTATACTCTTAGTATTGCATGTGTAGGTTGATTGCTTGACTTGTGCTAAGTTGCTAAAATCTGCCAAGAACTAAAATTGGGAAAAGGATAGATTTTTATTTGGTCAAGTAGTCTAATCACCCCCCTCTAGACATACTTCCGATCCTACAAGTGGTATCAGAGCTTTGGTCTCCATTTGCTTTGATTTCCACAGCTTTTGGTGGTCATAACCTTGGTTTCACAACCTAGGAGAGTATGGCGTCTAGTGAGGGAAATTACCACCGTAGAGGTCCTTACTTTGATGGCACTAATTTTGCTAGTTGGAAGCAGAAGATGAAAATGCATATTCTTGGAAATAACCCCGCTGTTTGGGCTATTGTGTGTATTGGCTTGCAAGGTGAATTCTTTGTTGGGAGAGAACCAAACCATGAAGCTACCGCGGAAGAGTTGAAGATGCTTCAATACAATGCTCAAGCTTGTGATATTCTCTTCAACGGATTGTGCCCCGAAGAATTCAACAAAATGAGCCATCTTGATAATGCAAAGGAAATTTGGGATACTTTGATTGATATGCATGAAGGTACCGACTCCGTCAAGGAATCCAAATTGGATGTGCTTCAAAGTCAACTTGACAAGTTCAAAATGAAGGATGGTGAATGTGTCGCCCCCCCTTTCCTACTTCCACAAGGAGAAGGGGGAAGGGGAAGAGAAGTAAAGGGGGGCCAGCCCCCCTAGCCACACCTTGGCCTGCCTCCTCTCTTCCACCACTAGGCCCATGAAGGCCCAATAACCCCCCGGGGGGTTCCAGTAACCCGCCGGTACTCCGAAAAATCCCCGATACACTTCAGAACCATTCCGGTGTCCGAATATAACCTTCCAATATATCAATCTTTATGTCTCGACCATTGAGACTCCTCGTCTTGTCTGTGATCTCATCTGGGACTCCGAACAACCTTCGGTTCATCAAAACACATAAACTCATAATACGAATCCATGGAGAAAGGTGGATGAAGGGAGGCTCCATCTTCAAACTTCACCGAGCTGCAAGAGCAATTCTTTCCTGGAGCGTATCAGCTGGGGATTCAAGGGCAAGCTACGGCGCCCATCGACGAGCGTTGATGTTCGACTGCCAGCTTCATCTACCCATGCTTCTTATGGTCGAATGGCGGCCATCACATGAAGCTCCAGTGACTTCAACGCCAGCTCCTCTTATTCCTCCCGGTTTGATGCCGAAAGGGAGGCCGTGCAGTGTTCGTTAGGCGTCTACATCTTGTTCCACTGGCGACGAGCTGGCAAGGATGCTGCAGTGAGACCTCCACTCAAGTGGTTCGTCCGCGGTGGTGGTAGTCTTGGTTCTTGGCGATGGCTGTTAGGAAGGACCAAATTGCCATTATCTATACTCCTATATAGTGTAGGAATAAGTTTGAATGCTAGCCGTTGATACTGCTGCATCCAATGGTAGATACATGGGCAAACCCTTGCATTTTAAGCCATAGATATACTGAATCGAGCGATGCACATTCTCTTGGAGTTCAGCTCTAGAGTCTTCGATCGCACCCACGTGCCCAAACAGTCTCTGGCCTTTGGTTCTCTGAGTTGTCTATTTCTGGCGACCCAACCCTAGGCGTCCTGGTTCTCCCTCTCTTCTCTTTGACCGGGAGTCAGGTAACATCTTTGCAGATCCATTCTACCTGGTCCTAAGCCATCCCTCTATCCATACTGAACTTAAAATCCATTGATCCGCCTGCAAAAACAAGAACCCGAGTCAACTCGGTCTATGTGAAATTAGAAGGGATATTTAATTTAATTGAAAAAAGTAAACTCCAAACTTTGGAAACAAATGCTAGAGTAACTGTTATGATTCAGCATCAAATGAACATGCAAACTGCTGTAGGAAAGAAAAGCAGTGAGAAAATTTTGCACCATGATGGCCTGAAGAATAAAGCACCTTCCAATTTCCTTCTTTGCTGCTCCAGCGAAAACTTCGAACCCCTCGGCACCCTCACCACTTCTCCCATGTCCTCAGGAACAAACATAACTACTCACATATCATATTCATGTTCACAATCAGAGGGGTATTAATATGCATGATGGATCTGAACATATGATCTTCCACCAAATAAGCCAACTAGCATCAAATACAAGGAGTAATCAACACTACTAGCAACCCACAGGTACCAATCTGAGGCTTTGGGACAAAGATTGGATACAAGAGATGAACTACGGTTTTCGAGGAGATGGTGCTAGTGAAGATGTTGATGGAGATTGAGCCCCTCCCGATGAGAGGATCGTTGGTGATGATGATGGCGATGATTTACCCCTCCCGGAGGGAAGTTTCCCCGGCAGAACAGCTCTGCCGGAGCCCTAGATTGGTTCCGCCAAGGTTCCGCCTCGTGGCGGCGGAGTTTCTTCCCGAAACCTTGCCTATGATTTTTTTCTCGGGCGAAAGACTTCATATAGCAGAAGATGGTCACCGGAGGCCTGCCAGGGGGCCCATGAGGCAGGGGGCGCGCCCAGGGGGTAGGGCGCGCCCCCACCCTCGTTGCCAGGGTGTGGGCCCCCTCTAGTATTTTCTTCGCTCAATATTTTTTATTAATTCCAAAAATGACTTCCGTGAAGTTTCAGGATTTTTGGAGCTGTGCAGAATAGGTCTCTAATATTTGCTCCTTTTCCAGCCAAGAATTCCCGGTGCCGGCATTCTCCCTCTTCATGTAAACCTTGTAAAATAAGGGAGAATAGGCATAAGTATTGTGACATAACGTGTAATAACAGCCCATAATGCAATAAATATCGATATAAAATCATGATGCAAAATGGACGTATCAACTGCCCCAAGCTTAGACCTCGCTTGTCCTCAAGCGGAAGCCAATAACGATAAATATGTCCACATGTTTAGAGATAGAGGTGTCGATAAAACAAAATACAGACATGAGGGCATCATGATCATTCTTATAACAGCAACATATATATATTCTGTCATATGATTTCTTATGCTCAAGTAATAATCTATTCACAATGTAAAGTATGAATCAAAAACTTCGTTGAGAACCAACAAACTATAATCTCAATCATTGAAGCAATTGCAATTTATCATAACATCGGAAAGAGTCAATATAAGAGCTTTTCAGCAAGTCCACATACTCAACTATCATTTAGTCTTTCACAATTGTTAACACTCACTCAATACTTATGGGTATGGAGTTTTAATCGGACACAGAGAAAGATAGGGGCTTATAGTGTTGCCTCCCAACCTTTTACCTGAAGGGTAATGTCAACAATAATAATTCATGTCAACTTACATCCAATTGGATATATTTATCAGGATCTTTGCAACACAATGTGCTTGCCAAAGGACAAAATGTAAAAAGGAAAGGTGAAGATCACCATGACTCTTGCATAAGGAATAAGAAAAAAGTAAAAGATAGGCCCTTCCCAGAGGGAAGCAGAGGTTGTCATGCGCTTTCATGGTTGGATGCACGAAATCTTAATGCAAAAGAACGTCACTTTATATTGCCACTTGTGATATGGACCTTTATTATGCAGTCTGTCGCTTTTATTTCTCCCACATCACAAGATCGTATAAAGCTTATTTTATCCACACTAATAAATCATACATATTTAGAGAGCAATTTTTATTGCATGCACCGATGATAACTTACTTGAAGGATCTTACTCAATCCATAGGTAGTTATGGTGGACTCTCATGGCAAAACTGGGTTTAAGGATATTCGGAAGCACAAGTAGTATCTCTACTTGGTGCAAAGAATTTGGCTAGCATGAGGAAGAAAGGCAGGCTCAACATGTTGGATGATCCATGACAATATACTTTATTTCGGATATAAGAAAACATAACCCATTACGTTGTCTTCCTTGTCCAACATCAACTCTTTAACATGTTATATTTTAATGAGTGCTCACAGTCATAAAAGATGTCCAAGATAGTATATTTATATGTGAAAACCTCTCTTTCTTTATTACTTCCTATTAATTGGAACGATGACCAAAACTATATTTGTCAACTCTCAACAACTTTTATTCATCATACTCTTTATATGTGAAGTTATTACTCTCCATAAGATCAATATGATGTCTTTACTTATTTTCATTCTTTCTCTTTTCTTTTATTCCCTCAAGATCATAGCAAGATAATCACGCCCTTGACTCAACACTAATCTTTATTATATATAGCTCACGAACTCGATTACATAGAAGGATCATAAAGCAAAACTCAAAACTAGATCATACTGAAACTTTATTCTACTAGATCAAGATATTACCAAAAGGATCGAACTAAGAAAAACGGTAAAGATAGGAGCGTGATGGTGATACGATACCGGGGCACCTCCCCCAAGCTTGGCAGTTGCCAAGGGGAGTGCCCATACCCATGTGATTATGTCTCTTTCTTCGAAGGTGATGAAGGTGGTGATGATGATGGGTAGTCGCACATGGAGCGTAGGAGATCCTCCAATTTGTGGATAATGCCCTTGAGTGCGATGATATGATCCTTCAACAAAATATTTTCACGTGTGAGATACTTGTTTTGTATACGAGCTAACTCAATCATCTTGAAAGCTTCAATCTTAGTGGGGGTAAAGAGAGGTGGAAGGATGTCTTCTTCTTCTGCTGCCGGCGCTTGATCCTCCTTGGCCTTCTTGATTCATTCATCCTTGTTGATCTCCACGTGTTCTTCTCTCTTCAGCTCTATCTTCATTAGCCAAGCATCGTTGCCCTCATTGTTTGAGGAGGGGGACGACATGATGCCTGGCCTTGAGAACTCTGGCAGAAAACAGCTCGAAACAAAAACAAAGGATAATTGTGTGATACGGTGGTCAAAACCTTCGGGAGATTATATAATGAATTTTTACCGACCAAAAGAAGTACCGTGCAAGAAAACGGAGTCCGGAAGGCACACGAGGTGCCCACGAGGCAGGGGGGCACGCCCAGGGGGTAGGGCGCGCCTCACACCCTCATGGAAGCCTCGTGTCCTTCTCGGACTACTTCTTATATTCCTATTTTCTTAAATATTCCAAAATGGAGAAAATTGCCATTAGAACTGCTTTGGAGTCGGTTTATTTACCGTACCACATACCTATTCCTTTTCGGAGTGAAGCATTCTGGAAAGTGTCTCTTATGTATTCCTCCGGGGTTACGGTTTCAATAACATTGGTTTCAACATTTATAGTATTACCTGCGATATAGTGTTTTATTCTTTGACCGTTCACCACCTTTGGATTTGTGCCATTGAAGTTGTTGATTTTTATGGCACCGGAACAATAGACCTCCTCGATAACGTACGGACCTTCCCATTTAGAGAGAAGTTTTCCTGCAAAAAATCTTAATAGAGAGTTGAATAGCAACACATAATCACCTACATTAAACTCACGCTTTTGTATCCTTTTGTCAAGCCATATTTTAACTTTTTCTTTAAATAGTTTGGCATACTCATAGGCTTGAGTTCTCCATTCATCAAGTGAGCTAATGTCAAATAGCCTCTTCTCACCGGCAAGCTTGAAATCATAATTGAGCTCTTTAATGGCCCAATATGCCTTATGTTCTAGTTCGAGAGGTAAGTGACATGCTTTTCCATAAACCATTTTATACGGAGGCATACCCATAGGATTTTTATATGCAGTTCTATATGCCCATAATGCATCATCAAGTTTCTTGGACCAATTCTTTCTAGATCTATTAACAGTCTTTTGCAAAATTAATTTGAGCTCTCTATTACTAAGTTCTACTTGACCACTAGACTGTGGGTGATAAGGGGATGCAATTCTATGATTAACATCATACTTAGCAAGCATTTTACGAAAGGCACCATGAATAAAATGTGAATCACCATCACTCATTAAATATCTAGGGACTCCAAACCTCGGAAAAATAACTTCCTTAAGCATCTTAATAGAGGTGTTATGATCAGCACTACTAGTTGGAATAGCGTCTACCCACTTAGTAACGTAATCAACAACAACTAAAATATGTGTATACCCATTAGAGGAAAGAAACGGTCCCATGTAATCAAAACCCCAAACATCAAATGGTTCAATAACAAGTGAATAATTCATAGGCATTTCTTGACGTCTACTAATATTACCAATTCTTTGACATTCATCACAAGATAAGACAAACTTACGGGCATCTTTGAAGAGAGTAGGCCAATAAAAACCAGATTGCAATACCTTATGCGCAATTCTATCTCCAGCGTGGTGTCCTCCATAAGCTTCGGAATGACACTTGTGTAAGATCTGTTCCTGTTCATGCTCAGGTATACAACGTCTAATAACACCATCTACTCCTTCTTTATAAAGGTGTGGGTCATCCCAGAAGTAATGCCTCAACTCATAGAAAAACTTTTTCTTTTGCTGGTATGTGAAACTAGGTGGTATAAATTTAGCAACAATGTAATTAGCATAATCAGCATACCCTGGAGGAGTACGAGAAGCATTTACGACAACTAATTCTTCGTCAGGAAAGCTATCATCAATAGGTAGTGGGTCATCAAGAACATTCTCTAACCTAGACAAGTTGTCTACAACGGGGTTCTCACCTCCCTTTCTATCAATAATATGCAAATCAAATTCTTGTAGCAAGAGAACCCATCTAATAAGTCTAGGCTTAGCATCTTTCTTTTCCATAAGATATTTAATAGCAGCGTGATCAGTGTGAATAGTTACTTTAGAATCAACAATATAAGGTCTGAACTTATCACAAGCAAATACAATCGCTAAACATTCTTTTTCAGTAGTAGCATAATTTCTCTGAGAATTGTCTAGAGTTTTACTAGCATATTGAATAACATTTAATTTGTTATCGACTCTTTGCCCTAGAAAAGCACCTATAGCATAATCACTAGCATCACACATAATTTCAAAAGGTAAATTCCAATCAGGTGGCTGAATAATAGGTGTAGAAATCAATGCTTTCTTATGTATTTCAAATGCCTCTACACAATCATCATCAAAGACAAAATGAATATCTTTTTGTAATAGATTAGTCAGAGGCAGAGAAATTTTTGAGAAGTCCTTAATGAACCTCCTATAAAAACCGGCATGACCAAGGAAACTTCTTATACCTTTGATGTACTTGGGACGCGGCATCTTTTCAATAGCATCAACTTTAGCTTTATCAACTTCAATGCCTCTTTTAGAAATTTTATGCCCCAAGACAATGCCTTCATTAACCATAAAGTGGCATTTCTCCCAATTCAAGACAAGGTTAGTTTCTTCACATCTCTGCAAAACTCGATCAAGGTTGCTCAAGCAATCATCAAAAGAGGATCCATAAACAGAGAAATCATCCATGAAAACCTCACACATCTTTTCGCAGAAGTCAGAGAATATAGCCATCATGCATCTTTGAAAGGTAGCAGGTGCATTACATAAACCAAAAGGCATATGTCTATAAGCAAAAGTACCAAAAGGGCAAGTAAAAGTGGTCTTTTCTTGATCATCAGCTAACACTGGTATTTGAGAGAAACCAGAGTAACCATCTAGAAAGAAAATATGTGTATGTTTGGTTAATCTTTCTAGCATTTGATTAATAAAAGGCAAAGGGTAATGATCTTTGTTAGTGGCTTTATTTAATTTGCGGAAATCAATTACCATCCTATAACATGTAATAATTCTTTGCGGAATCAATTCATCTTTATCATTAGGAACGACAGTAATGCCTTCCTTCTTGGGGACACAATGGACAGGACTTACCCACTGACTATCAGCAACGGGATAAATTATACCTGCCTCAAGGAGCTTTAATATTTCCTTTCTTACCACTTTTTTCATCTTAGGATTTAGCCGCCGTTGGTGATCAATAACTGGCTTGGCGTCTTTTTCCAAATTTATTTTGTGTTGGCATAGAGTGGGACTAATGCCCTTAAGATCATCAAGAGTATATCCAATAGCAACACGGTGCTTCTTCAAAGTTTTCAATAATTTCTCTTCTTCATGCTCTGAAAGGTTAGCACTGATAATAACAGGATATATCTTCTTTTCATCAAGATAAGCATATTTAAGAGTATCAGGTAATGGTTTAAGCTCAAACACATGATCACTCTTGGGTGGAGGAGGATCCCCTAGGATTTCAACAGGCAAGTTGTGCTTCAGAATAGGTCCCTGTTTAAAGAATACTTCATCTATTTCCCTTCTTTCATTTATAAACGTGTCATTTTCATGGTCTAGCAAATATTGTTCTAAAGGATCACTAGGAGGCACAACAATAGAAGCAAGACCAATAATTTAATCTTTACTAGGAAATTCCTCATCACGGGATTGTCTACTAAATTTAGCAAAATTAAACTCACGAGACATATCACCCAAACCAATAGTAACGACATCCTTTTCGCAGTCTATCCTAGCATTAACAGTGTTCAAGAAGGTTCTACCAAATATAATGGGACAAAAGCTATCTTGTGGGGAACCAAGAACAAGAAAATCAGCAGGATATTTAACCTTCCCACACAAGACTTCAACATCTCTAACAATCCCAATTGGTGAAATAGTATTTCTATTGGCAAGCTTAATGGTAACATCGATATCTTCTATCTCAGAAGGTGCAATATCATGCATAATTTCTTCGTATAAAGAATGAGGTATTGCACTGGCAATAGCACCCATATCACACAAGACATGATAACAATGATCTCCTATTTTAACAGAAATAATAGGCATGCCTACCACAAGTCTATGTTTATCTTTAGCACCAGGTTTAGTAATTCTAGCAGTCTCATGACATAAACAAATAACATGCCCATCGATATTATCAGCCAAGAGATCTTTAACCATAGAAATTTTAGGTTCAACTTTAACTTGCTCAGGGGGTTTGTGTGTCCTAATATTACTCTTGTTGACTACAGTTGAAGCTTTAACATGATCGTTTATACTAACAGGGAAAGGTGGGTTATCAACATAAGCAGTAGGAACAACAGGATCATCATAAGTGATAGTCTTTTCTTCAACTTTAATACGTGCAACTACTTTTACTTCAATGGGAGGATTATATTTAAACCACTTCTCCTTAGGGAGATCAACATGAGTAGCAAAGGATTCATAGAAAGAAGCTACTATCTCAGAGTCAAGTCCATATTTAGTGCTAAATTCATGGAAAACATCGGTATCCATAAAAGATTTAACACAATCAAACTTAGGTGTTGTACCTGACTCCTTACCTTCGTCGAGATCCCAATCTTCAGAGTTGCTTTTAATTCTTTCCAATAAATCCCATTTGAATTCAATAGTCTTCATCATAAAAGAGCCAATACAAGAAGTATCGAGCATGGAGCGATTATTGAGAGAAAGCCGAGCATAAGTTTTTTGAATAATCATTTTTCTTGAGAGCTCATGATTGGGGCATGAATATAACATTGAATTAAGCCTCCCCCAAGCTTGAGTGATGCTTTCTCCTTCGCAAGGCAAAAAATTATATATATAATTACGATCACGATGAACAAGATGCATAGGATAAAACTTCTGATGAAATTCCAATTTCAATCGTTTGTAGTTCCATGATCCAATATTATCACATAGCCTATACCATGTCAATGCCTCTCTCTTCAAAGATAAGGGGAATACCTTCTTCTTGATAACATCATCGGGCATACCTGCAAGCTTAAATAATCCACAAACTTCATCCACATAGATTAAGTGTAAATCGGGATGCAATGTTCCATCTCCTGCGAAAGGATTAGCTAGCAGTTTCTCTATCATACCCGAAGGAATTTCAAAGTAAACATTTTCAGTAGGTTCAGTAGGTTAAGAAGCAACTCTTTGCTCTACTGGTCGGGGTGAAGATACCCCGAACAACCCCTCAAAGGATTATGTTCATAGTAACAAGTGACAGTAAATTTCAGCACACTATATAAATTTTTCCTTACCAAATTCCACCTATCAAAGGCGCTTCACTCCCCGGCAATGGTGCCAGAAAAGATTCTTGATGACCCACAAGTGTAGGGGATCTATCATAGCCTTTCTATAAGTAAGAGTGTCGAACCCAACAAGGAGCAGAAGGAAATGATAAGCGGTTTTCAGCAAGGTATTCTCTGCAAGCACTGAAATTATCGGTAACACATAGTTTTGTGATAAGGTAATTTGTAACGGGTAACGAATAATGAAAGTAAATAAGGTGCAGCAAGATGGCCCAATCCTTTTTGTAGCAAAGGACAAGCCTGGACAAACTCTTATATAAAGGAAAACGCTCCCGGGGACACATGGGAATTATCGTCAAGCTAGTTTTCATCACGCTCATATGATTCACATTCGTTACTTTGATAATTTGTTATGTGGGTGGACCGGTGCTTGGGTGCTGTCCTTACTTGGACAAGCAACCCACTTATGATTAACTGCTATTGCAAGCATCCGCAACTACAAAAGAAGTATTAAGGTAAACCTAACCATAGCATGAAACATATGGATCCAAATCAGCCCCTTACGAAGCAACGCTACTAGGGTTTAAGCTTCTGTCACTCTATCAACCCATCATCTACTTATTACTTCCCAATGCCTTCCTCTAGGCCCGAACAATGGTGAAGTGTCATGTAGTCGATGTTCACATAACACCGCTAGAGGAAAGACAACATACATCTCATCAAAATATCAAACGAATACCAAATTCACATGACTACTAATAGCAAGACTTCTCCCATGTCCTCAGGAACAAATGTAACTACTCACAAAGCATATTCATGTTCATAATCAGAGGGGTATTAATATGCATAATGGATCTGCACATATGATCTTCCACCAAATAAACCAACTAGCATCAACTACAAGGAGTAATCAACACTACTAGCAACCCACAGGTACCAATCTGAGGCTTTGGTTCAAAGAGTGGATACAAGAGATGAACTAGGGTTTTAGAGGAGATGGTGCTGGTGAAGATGTTGATGGAGATTGAGCCCCTCCCGATGAGAGGATCGTTGGTGATGATGATGGTGATGATTTCCCCCTCCCGGAGGGAAGTTCCCCAGCAGAACAGCTCTGCCGGAGCCCTAGATTGGTTCCGCCAAGGTTCCGCCTCGTGGCGGCGGAGTTTCTTCCCGAAAGCTTGCTTATTATTTTTTTCTCGGATGAAAGACTTCATATTGCAGAAGATGGGAACCGGAGGCCTGCCAGGGGGCCCACGAGGCAGGGGGCGCGCCCAGGGGGGTAGGGCTCGCCCCCCACCCTCGTGGCCAGGGTGTGGGCCCCTTCTGGTATTTTCTTCGCTCAGTATTTTTTATTAATTCCAAAAATGACTTCCGTGAAGTTTCAGGACTTTTGGAGCTGTGCAGAATAGGTCTCTAATATTTGCTCCTTTTCCAGCCCATAATTCCCGCTGCCGGCATTCTCCCTCTTCATGTAAACCTTATAAAATAAGAGAGAATAGGCATAAGTATAGTGACATAACGTGTAATAACAGCCCATAATGAAATAAATATCGATATAAAAGCATGATGCAAAATGGACGTATCAGACGGCGGATCAACCCAGTGGAGTTGTTCCAGCCAATCTTCCCACCTTGGAGAACGGTATCGGGTGATCGTAGCTCTCCCAGAAAACACCGGACGAATTGGACGCGCCGCCGCCGCTGCGGAGGACAAGGTTTCCATTGTCGAGGAGAGTGGCAACGGTGTTGTTGTTGGTGGTGTTGACATTGGTGGACCAGACCGTGGTGGCCCGGTGGTGGACGACAAGTTTGCCATCTCGGGAGAGCACGAGCTTGCACGTAGTGAGGTTGGCGACGGGGTTCTCGGCGTTGGCGACCCACACAGTGGTGAACTTGGGGACCGTGTGGATCCAGATCCCGAGGTACCACTTGGGCGTGCCGTCGGAGAAGTTGCTCCCGGTCTGGAAGAAGCCGAGCGTGAACCTGCCATTGAGGGACACAA
Source organism: Triticum dicoccoides (assembly GCF_002162155.2). Taxonomy (NCBI): domain Eukaryota; kingdom Viridiplantae; phylum Streptophyta; class Magnoliopsida; order Poales; family Poaceae; genus Triticum; species Triticum dicoccoides. The sequence continues at coordinate 758,602,582 of NC_041382.1, forward strand.
GCTTGTCGCGGCCGGCAAGCTCTTGGCTGGGCGAGAGGGTGTCCGTGGCGGCATGGCATTGTGGGAGGGTGTGCGGGTGGAGGGTGATGAGCAGTAGAAGTCCAAAGCAGACCATAGGAGACATGGCTCTATGCATGTTTGAAGAACAAGAAGAAGAAGAATGTGGAGGACTACTATTGTGGTGTGCTTGGAAATGGGGGGCCCCTATATAGAAGAGACGCTAGAACCCCACTTGGCGTTCAGTGATTTGATTCCCACAGACACACTGGATTAGAGCATTTCCAGCCACACCCCCAACAGGCCTCCTCAGGTGATTATTTAGCGCCGACGGGCGAAAATAGGCCCAGTCGCGCCCCCAGGAGTCCATTTTTTGCCGGGTTAGGCCGAAATAACAGTCGGCGCACCCAAGCCGAACCCGTCGCACTGGGGGTCGCCTGGGGGCGCCGGCGCAAGCGAAAAGGGGCGTGGGGCCGCTCCGTCAGCGAGAGGAGGGCCTTTTCCCTCCGTTTCTTCCCGCTTTCCCCGGCTTCCCTCTCATTCTCTCCATTCCACCCGCAAATCTCCTCCTCCTCCCCTCCCCGCCGGCCTCCATGCCGCCGAAGAAGTACGTGGTCCCCCGCGCCGCGACGGGTGCACCGCCGCCGTCGCCCAGCCGAAGCAGAGGAAGCCGAGGTTGCCGCCGTCCAAGCCCCGGGCATGTCCAACGCCGACTGGAGGGCTGAAGTTCAGAGCCGGGAGGCTGTCACCACCGACAGGCGGAACAGGCCCAACGCCAAGAAGGCCAGGGACAGCGCGGCGCTCGGGACTGCGGTGGCGGCGGATCAGGCGGAGCGCTCGGCCGAACAAGCCGAGGCGGCTCGCGTGGGGATGATGAATCCACCCGGTGTCCACGGCCAGTACGCGCCCTGGAGCTAGCAAAGCGTCATCTCTCCTGCCAGCTTCTCATCATCGCCGCAACCCTGGGGCTGCACGCCGTTGTCGGGCTACACCGACGGGGACGCGCACGGTGGGTTCAACCCCAACATCACATTCCGGTCACCCTGCCCAGCGCACGCCCTCGCCCACCTTCGCCGGCGTGCAGTACCTTCCGTACACCTACTCACCGCCGGCCTATGCGTCCTCCTCGACGCCCCTCTCCGTCGTGGCGTGTTGCCCTTCTCAAAAGCCTCTACGACGAATCTTGGCAACACCGGTGCGACCGAAGCCGACATGGACGACATCATCACAGCAGGCTCGGCCGCCTCCGCCGCGTCCCCTTGGTTCACTGCGCAGGACGACATGGTAGACCTCAACGACGACATGGACGACGAGCTTGACTACGGCGAGGAGGAGTTGAATGAGGAGGAGGAGGACGAGGATGAGGAGGAGTCGGCGCCGGCGCCGACGAGGAAACAGAAGAAGAAGAAGGGGCGGCCAGGACTGGCAAGCCGCGCATCAAGTGGGCGTCCAAGGAGCAGGAGTGTCTCGCCGAAGCGTGGAAAGTCGTCTGCCTTGACCCGATCACCGGCACGAACCAGAGCATCGAGACGTATTGGGAGCGCATCAAGGCCGAGTTCGACGAGCGCAAGCTCGTCGACCCCTACTTCAAAGGCGTCTACATGCAGCGCGGCTCGCAGGCAATAGCGAACCATTGGGGGCTCATCCAGGCGGCGTGCAACAAATGGCATGGGGTCGTAGAGGATATCGCGGCTCGCCCGGAGAGCGGAGCCATCATTGAGAATCAGGTATGGCTTCTTTTCGCCGTGCGCGCCCGCCAACTGTTTGTTCCTCGGCGCAGCTGCTGCGGATGTTCGCCATGTATCGCCAGGACAGCAGCGACCAAGACTTCAAGTACCTCCATGTCTTCAAGCGGATCGAGAAGTGCGAGAAGTGGGCGGATGTCCGGCGCACCCTCGCCAAGGCCAAGGAGACCTACAAGCCGGACGCGCCAACGCCGGGCGCGGGCGACGGGCGCCCCGAAGGCAACAAAGGGACCAAGAAGGGGAAACACGTCGTCTCGGCCACCGCACGAGTGCAAGAGTCCATCGAGCATTGCCTCGCCGACACACTGGCCCGGGCCGCCCTGCGTGAAGAGAAGACCGAGGCGCGATGGTCGGCGTTGATGACCAACAACGCCGTCAAGCTCGACCTACTCCGGACCAACGTCGCCGCGAAGAAGACGAACACCGACCAGCTGGCTTTTCTGATGGGCGGGGTAGACATGCTCCAGAGCAACGACGAGCAGCTCAAGGCGTGGTACCTAGCGGAGTGCGGCCTCATCCTGAACTAGCTGCCATTGACAGCGCCGCCAACTCCCACGCCCACGCCGATGACTCCGCCGAGCCCGAACGAGGATGCCTCTGCGACGCCCAGCAGCACAGAAGCCACGCCGATGCCGTCTAGCACAGAAGCAGCTCCTACACCGCCAAGCCCGCGCACGCCGACTCCGTTGTTTGATGAATTGCCCACACGTCGTTTGGTTTTTTTTTGTACGCCGAACTTTTTATCCGATCGCCGAACTTGACCGCTGATCGCCGGACCGAGCATTTTTTATGAACGGAAACGACGAAGTTTGAATTTGCCGCGACTTGAGAGGCGGCGCCTGGGGGCATGGCTGGGAGCTAGATCGCCCACAAGGGCCAATCTAGCGCCGGTTCGCCCCCAGCAGCTCTTTTTGACGCCCTGAGAGGCCGAAACGGCTGAAGATGCTCTTACACCGGCCGCGTTCGCTGCCCTACAGAGCATATGCAAAAGAAATCCAAGTGGGCAACTGGCGCGCGTCAGGGACCCAGGAATCATCCGTGGGAACCGAGTGGGAGGGTTGCCGGAGACTGCAGCAGGTCGGGTCACCGTCAGTGCAATGCATGCGCGTTGGTCAACGGTCGGTACCAGCCGTTGGGTCCTGCATGTACTCCTAGTGGCGCCAGTGGATCACAACAGGACACTTCTCAGTCAATCGAAAGATTATTTGAACTGCAACTTTGTGTTCTTAAATGTATTCGTCAGGCAAGTCGGTGACTACCCTCGTGCTTAGGTACACACATGCATGATGTTGATGGATCTTTCTCGACTTGTTAGCGATATTTACTGCTGGTTAGTGATCGATGGTATGGGCAGCATCAGTGATGTAACATGGCTGTTGGATCAAGAATGTCACCGTACTGTTTCTTGATTCTTGATCTGACTGTGTAGACAAGCGGGAATATTATTCCCGTACTGTTCGCCGGTGACTCGCCCATGGCAAGTCATGCATCTCATCTCAATCCGCTGTTGACGTATCCTTCTCGACTTGTTAAGGATATTTACTGTTGGTTGGTCATCGGTAATTTGACGGTATGGGCAGCATCAGTGATGGGATGCCCTTTTTTGCCTCAAGTATGTACGTATGCTGTTTGAATTTCCTGGAGTATAAACATGTCGAGCACCGAACAAAGTATGTGTAGCATATGGCAAACAGGAAAGAGCAAAGCTAGTTGAGTCTAGAGCAAAGCTCCTCTCTTCATCCTCCAGCAAAAACAAGAAAATGTCTCCACTCAAGCTGTACCCTAGCATATGGAAAACACTAGCGCATCGCCCCGTTCGTTGTACAGAGCAGAGTGGCCAACTGGGACCCAGGTATCGAATGGAACGAGTGAGACTGACCCATAGGGTTTGCAACCTCACACGATTCATCACGCATATAAATCTTGTTCACATCGATTTCCCCTAGCTACACCGCAACTAACATGAAGCACCAACGACATTTTCTTACCATTTTAGTGTATTTTATATTCATAATACTTCTTACATGACCACCAAGAGAGCACACATTGAATCAAGATGATTCATACTTCTTAAATGACCACCAAAGAGAACATACAAGATGTTCACATGTGAGCTCTTGTACGGTACATGAACCACAAAACAAATGAATACCGAGCTCTTGTACGGTTAATGAACCACAAAATGAATGAATACCGTACTCGCATGCAAGCTCACACCTGAAGGATGCCATCCCTGTACTATATATATGCTTCTAGGAAGTTGCTTGAAACCAACACTACATGAGTGACAATTCGCGCTAATGTGTTATGCTTGGCTTGCATTCGTTTCCACCCCCATTCATATATGTCCATGAGTTCTGAGATACTGGAGGAAAACCAAGGAAGTGGAAGGCCCTTCATTCAGTTTATTTCTCCGTGGTTGTGCCATGCTAGCTTATTCACGTAGTGTGGTGCTACTTGTTATCGCTTTTTCAACATAGTGGGTGACCTTCTTGATCGAAGTATTGTACAATACAGAAGCAGTGGTGGAGTCAGGAAAGTGGAGTATGGGTGTCCAAAGTGTTGTTTAGCTTTGTTGGGGAGGGCCAGCTCATCAAATTACACCATTTTAGCAGGAATTAATCATCTTTTAACGTGCATATCTCTAATCTCTAATACCTAAATAGTTCATCCCCATTAACCTATTTTTGTTGACATGTAACCTATCCACCTCAGCAGGTCTGCCAGGTCAACATTTCATACCGGCTTACGAATGGGCCCGATCACCACAGCAGTCCGGCCACATCAGCTTCTATTACTGCTTGGCCAGCAAACTGAACCGTCCTTCTGCATCGCAACCCAGCCCTCAAATCGTTTCCCTGTCTACACTAGAGCGCACCCACCCACCCTGCTTGGCCACCGGAGCGTCGACAAGCCTGCTCGCCGTCTCTTGGGTGAGATGCGCCACCCACCCACCTCGCCTCTAGAGTCTAGACCTAGAATCCAAAATCCCAAATCCAATTTTCACCACGGAAATCGCTCGCCGTCCTACTCGAATCCGCTCGTATATTTTTCTGGTTCGAAAAAAGTATACATAACCCCCTTAAGTATTACGTTTCAGCCACATCACCTCCTCACCTCTAAAACCAGATTCTTAATCCCATGAAGATTTTAAAATCGGACAAAACACCCCCTAAGCCTGTTTTAAGCGGTTTCTGTGGGCGGTGTTGTCTATCCGGCAGTCAAAGACCAGTCAATGGCTCTGCGCAGCCGTCGATGCGGCACAGGGCGCCGTGGAGTCGTTGGGCTCACCAGCCAAGGGCCGGCCTCGAGAGTACGTGCCCTCGCGGAGCCCCGGTGCAAGAACTGGTTGCGGAAGCAGGTGGCAGTTAGGAATCCTCGACGAGCGGCTCTTGGTGATGCTGGCTGCCTCTTCGCCGGTGAGGGGGTTGCCATCTACGAGAGGGGCGAGGGCGGGGGCTTGCGCTGGCCACGGCGTCAAACTCCTGCGCCGGTGCGACACGCGGGTTCTCGTCTCATGTGTATTTCCAGCCAAAGCGATCGACTCGACCGGCTTCCATGTACGTGTGCATCTAGCTGGTTGAATTGATCAGCTAGCTAGTTCATCCAAGTGAATTCTCCATGCAACCAAAGCTAACTTTGGGTACCTGCCTATTAGGTATCGGAGTTGAAAAGTATGCGATGAGTTGGGCATGCCTATGCCAACAGCGGCCACCGGCGTGGCATCGTCCGTCGACGCGGGCAACCTCGTGGACCTCGTCCTCATGGAGTCGGGGTGTGAGCCCAAGCTGGTGATCACCAGTTCATGACCTACATATGTCGGGCTGAACGGGTGCCATGTCATCGGCGTCATCCACGAAACGGGTCACACAATGCCGCACCCATTATCGAAAAAGCTTTCGCCTCATTTTATATACAAAGCAATGATTATCAACAATCCAATACAAACACACACCACCACAACACACGCACACACCCAAGACAGGATACATAGGCACTGAGCGCAGCAACACCACCCCTAGCACTAACGCCACCGCGAGGAGATGAAGCCGCATATGACGAACCGTGAGCTCCAAGGCGGCGCCTTCAGGATGCCTATTTGAACAATTGACCGGGTTAAAGATTAATTTTCATAAGAGCGAGCTGTTCTGCTTTGGTAGGGCCAAAGAGAAACAGGAGGCTTATAGGCAATTGTTTGGGTGTGAGTTGGGAGAGTTACCCTTCTCTTACCTGCGGATTCCAATCCACCATCGTAGGCTGACTAACAGAGAGTGGAAGTGCATCGAGGATCGGTTTGAAAAAAAATGAGTTGCTGGAAGGGTAAGCTCATGTCATACGGAGGCCGATTAATCCTGATTAACTCGGTGCTCACAAGTATGCCAATGTTTCTCCTATCGTTCTTTAAGGTCCCAATTGGTGTTAGGAAGCGACTGGACTTCTATCGATCGCGTTTCTTTTGGCAGGGTGATGAGCTCAAAAGAAAATATTGGCTTGCTAAATGGGACATCATCTGTAGACCGAAAGACCAAGGGGGTCTAGGTATTGAGAATCTAGAAGTTAAGAATAAATGCCTCCTTAGCAAGTGGATCTGGAAGCTCTCATTGGAGACTGATGCTATGTGGGCTCAAATCCTTCGCAGCAAGTATCTCCAGAAAAAAACTTTATCCCAGGTTACCGTCAGGCCGACCGATTCACCTTTCTGGAAAGGCTTGATGAAAGTCAAACAGTCGTTGTTTAATAGGACGAAGTTTGTTATTGGAAACGACACAAGTACACGTTTCTGGGAGGATACTTGGCTTGGCGAGACTCCCTTGGCCATCCAATATCCGTCTTTATACCGTATCGCTCAACGACGTGAGGTGTTCGTTGCATCGGTCTTTCAATCTATCCCCCTTAATATTCAGTTCCGACGAACGCTAGCGGGCAATCGTTGGGAAGAATGGCTCCATCTAGTTAGGAGACTGATGGAAGTTCAGCTTTCACAACAACCCGATGAATTACGCTGGAAACTGACTAAGTCTGGAGTTTTTACGGTTAAATCAATGTATATTGATGTTATCAATTCAAACTCCATTCCTACGTCCAAGCATGTTTGGGATGTAAAAGTTCCTTTTAAAATAAAAGTGTTTATGTGGTTTGTCCATAAACAAGTTATTCTAACTAAGGATAACCTCATAAAGCGTAATTGGACAGGACCTACTAGGTGTAGTTTCTGTGATTGGGATGAGACTATTAAACATCTCTTTTTTGATTGCCCGTTAGCCAAGGTACTTTGGCAGACGATCCACATTGCTTTTAGTATTACTCCACCGAATTCTGTTTCTGCGTTATTTGGGACTTGGCTTAATGGGATTGAGCCTAACTTAGCGAGACATATTCGAGTTGGAGTTTGTGCTTTGCTATGGACTATCTGGACTTGCAGAAATGATTTGGTTTTTAACAGAATATCATGTATACATTTTTTGCATGTCATATTCCGAACTACGGCACTGATCCGTTCGTGGTCGCTACTCACTCAGATGGAGGCCAGGGAGCATTTGGTTACTGGGTCTTCCCGCTGGGAGATGGTAGCTCGGGATATCTTCAACCGGTTTGGATGGCGGTCATGTAATAGGATAGGCATTTAGATTTCCTATCTTTTTTTAGCCAGCCGGTTGTGGCGTCTTTTCTTGGCTAGTTGGTGTTTCTAGCCCCTTTTGGCTCTGTGTGAGCTGTCGGTGCTTTTTTATTTTTTAACGGAGACCTTTGGAACCATGTTGACATTACTTTTTTGGTTAATAAGATGGCCGTATGCATCTTTCTGATGCAGAGGCCGGGGTATCACCCCTTTTCCAAAAAAAAAGGTATCGGAGTGCCGCCACCGCCCGACCCAAGGATCAGAATTTCCTCTGGAGCAACACGACGGGCAATGAGAGCCGCAACGACGCCTTCAAGAAGGGAACGAGCTTCGCCGTCACCGTTCCATCTGAAGATAGAACAGGCTTTCACCCACGCCACCGAACGCCACACCTCTCTGCTACCATGCCTTGTACGGTACATGAACCACAAAAGGAATGTTTATGAACCACAAAACAAATGAATACTGTACTCACATGCAAGCTCACACCTTTTAGAGGATGACATCCAGGTACTATGTGTATGCTTCTAGGAAGTTGCTTGAAAACAAGACTACATGTAGATCAAGAGTGACAATCCGCGCTAATGTGTTATGCTTGGCTTGCATTCGTTTCCACCCCCATTCAATATGTCCATGAGCTCTGAGATACTGGAGGAAAACCAAGGAAGTGGAAGACGCTTCATTCAGTTTATTTCTCTGTGGTTGTGCCATGCTAGCTTATTCACTACTAGGAAAAGGGCTATAGATGGAATTGACACTAATGGCGCACCAGACATGTGGTGCGCCATTAGTATATACTAATGGCGCATCACCTTCTGATGCGCCATTAGTGTTGAAACTACTAATGGCGCACCCTGCCTACGGTGCGCCATTAGTACCAATTTTTTTTTGAACTAGTGCGCCTGTCCAAACATACTAATGGCGCATCCACTGGTGGTGCGCCATTACTAGTTGTAACTAGTAATGGCGCACCAGCCAGAAGGTGCGCCACTAATGTTATTTTTTTTTATTATTGTTTTTATTCCTTTTGCAAAAGTACTAATGGCGCACTCGCACGCGGTGCGCCATTACTAGTTCAAACTAGTAATGGCGCACCGTGGCAGAGTGCGCCATTAGTGTGTGTTTTTTTGCAAAACTACTAATGGCGCACCCCCAGGGTGTGCGCCATTAGTAACCTGGATTACTAATGGCGCATTTGTTGCTGGTGCGCCATTAGTAAGTGGGCAGCAACAAGATATTTTGGACAGCCTCTCCTCCCACACTCACTTTCTCCCCACTTCATTCTCTCCACCGCCTCCTCTTTGTCTCGGGTGCCTCCTCTTTTTCACCTCATTTCCACCATAGATTCATTCAAATTAAGTGGTTAAGTTACCTTGTTTTGCTAGGTAAGTAAGGGGGGAAGCTATATTTATGTTGTTCTCCCTACAACAATGTGCACATGCACTTTTTATGGCCTAGCTAGATCTATGTATGTTCGTGGTGTTGCATATGTTTGTGGTGTTGCATATGTGTTTGTGTTTGGAGGTGTACCGGTATTTGAAATGCGATAGTTGCCAATATTTTGCCGGAATGTTGATTCATTTCCGTTTCGGCGAGAATTTTGGCATTAAGCATTCTTTTTGGTCCTATTTTTAGGGAAAGTCATGCCAAATTTTTTCTTGGTTCTAAAATATCGTTTTGCTCTACCCCGCAGGCGACCATGGTCCGCACGATGACCGAAGGCATCGTGAATAGGTTTTTGAGGTCCGCGAAGGCCGAGATGCTTCAAAAGAACGAGACGGAGATAAGATGTCTGTGTCAAAGATGCAAGCTGAATAGCCTTATTGCGGACCCGGATTCCGGGCAGGTGCGGGACCACCTGCTCTTGCGTGGTTTCATGGATGGCTATCGGTGGCAAGGTGATGAAGATGACTATGAAGTCGTCCATGGGGGACGGGCAAGAAATGAGGAAGGGCAGCAAGACAACCACCGCGGCTCGGGGGGGCGAGAAGACGAAGAATCCCCAGGAGATGATCATGACGGTGATGCTGTACACAGTCATCATGTAGAAGATGCAGGACATGATGATGATGCCGGCGGAGCAGATGACGCTGGACCATCGATGGGCTGGGTGCAGGACCCTCATATTCAAGAGCTGCTTCTCAAGCAGACGGATAACGCAAGAGCTGCCGCCCGAGAGAAAGCCAAGATGGATCAACTTGAGTTAGACGCGGTTACTCCATTGTATGAAGGATGCAGGCCCGAGGATACCCGCCTGAAAGTAACGCTCATGGCTCTGGAGATGAAGGTAAAACACAAAATGACCGACGATGCTTCGACGAGAACATGTCATTCTGGCACGAACGTCTTCCCAAGGGGAACAAGTGCCCGACCAGTTTGGAGGAGGCGAAGAAAATCGTGTGTCCTCTGGATTTACCGCACGTGAAATACCATGTGTGCATGAACAATTGCATCATTTATCGGGACGAGCACGTGGAGTCTACCATATGTCCGGTGTGCGGTGTCACTCGATACAAGAAGAGGAAGAAAGCTCCTCGAAAAGTGGTGTGGTACTTTCCGATCACTCCTCGTCTGCAGCGGTATTTCGCGGACCCTAAGGTAGCAAAGCTCCTGCGTTGGCACGCGGATAGGGAGGAGAAGAAGCGAGAAGATGACGCAAATGATCCGGAGATAGATAAAAAAGACAAGATGCTGAGTCACCCTAAGGATGCTAGCCAGTGGCAAGCGTTGAACTTCGAATACCCAGAATTTGGGAACGATCCAAGGAACATCGTGCTGGGCGCGAGCACCGATGGAGTCAATCCGTTTGGCAGCCAGAGAAGCACACATAGCACCTGGCCTGTGTTTGTGTGGATGTACAACCTTCCCCCCTGGTTGTGCATGAAGAGGAAGTACATTCACATGAGTATGCTAATTGAAGGGCCGAAACAACCAGGGAACGACATCAATCTGTATCTGGGGCTGCTGAAAGAGGAGCTTGACACGCTGTGGAAAACGCCAGCCAATACGTGGGACGCCGCAGAGAAAGAATATTTCCCTATGAGAGCCGCACTGCTCACGACGGTGCACGACTATCTCGGTTACGGATATCTTGCGGGGCAGGTAGTCCACGGATTTTCTGGATGCGTAAGGTGCATGGATGACACAACGTATCGCCAGCTAGATAGAGATCCCGGGTCTTCAAAAACCGTGTTCATGGGACATCGAAGGTGGCTTCGCGACGATGACCCGTTTGATGGTGAAACCGAACCCCGAAAACGCCCGTGTACGAGGAGCGGCGAGGAAATAGACAAGCTGTTGAAAAATTGGAAAGACTGCCCACTGCCGGGAAAGAAGCAAAAGGCGCCAGAGCCGGGAAAGAAGAGAAAGGCACCAGAGCCGCTGCTGAAGGTATGGAAAACGAGGTCTGTTTTCTGGGACTTGCCGTACTGGAAGATCCACCGTGTGCCTCACAGCCTTGATGTCATGCATATCACGAAGAACGTGTGCGAGAGTCTGCTTGGTACCCTGCTCAACATGCCAGAGAGGACCAAAGATGGGCCGAAAGCAAGGGCAGACTTGAAATCAATGGGCATCAGGCAGGAGCTTCACGCTATATATGATGATGATGATGATGATGATGATGATGATGATGAGGCGAAGCAGGACACAGAAAGTCGTCGCAAAGGCAAAAAGGCCAAGAAGACCGGAAATGACTACCCCCCGCATGCTTCACTCTAAGTCAGGAGGAGATCGAGCAGTTTTTCACCTGCCTCCTAGGAGTAAAACTTCCTTACAGTTACGCGGGGAAGATAAGCAGATACCTAGACCCAGCGAAGCAGAAGTTCAACGGGATGAAGTCTCACGACTGTCACGTGCTGATGACGCAGATACTTCCAGTTGCAATCCGTGGGATCATGGACGCGCACGTCCATGAAACGCTATTTGGCCTATGCAACTTCTTCGACGTCATCTCTCGGAAGTCGATTGGTGTGAGGCAACTCAGAAGGCTACAGGAAGAGATCGTGGTGATACTATGTGAGCTTGAGATGTACTTCCCGCCCGCATTCTTCGACGTTATGGTGCATCTGCTGGTCCATATAGTGGAGGATATCATCCAACTCGGGCCGACGTTCCTGCACAGCATGATGCCGTTCGAAAGGATGAATGGTGTCATCAAAGGATGCGTTCGCAACATGTCACGTCCAGAAGGAAGCATAGCCAGGGGCTTTCTGACCGAAGAGTGCATCTCCTACTGCACGAATTATCTAGGCATCGAGAACCCCGTTGGTCTGCCCGTCAACAGGCAGCTCGGCAGGCTCGCTGGATGGGGTCACCGTGAGGGTCGCCGCGAAATGCATGTCGACTTCGAGGGTCGACTCGCCGACTTTGAAAGAGCAAACCTAGTCGCGCTACAACACATAGACGTGGTCGATCCTTGGGTGGTAGAGCACAAAACCTTTATTAAGAAGACGTACAATGACCGAGGCCAACAGAGGACGGACGGAGATATACTCAAAGAGCACAACTCATGTTTCACGCGTTGGTTCAAGCAGAAGCTTCTGTCGTACCCTTTACATGAGGATTCTTCCGTGGAAGAACAACTCATATTCGCCTTGTCACAGGGCACCGAGCACAACCTGATGACCTATGAGGCGTACGATATCAACGGCTACACATTCTACACCGAGGCCAAGGACATGAAGAGCGATGGTTATCAGAACTCCGGGGTAACGATGGAATCCTACACCGGTAACGACAAGGACAGATACTACGGAAGGATCGAGGAGATCTGGGAGCTGAGCTACGCTGGAGAGAAGGTCCCGATGTTCCGTGTCAGATGGGCCAAGAACGTCATAAAAAAAGACCGGTATTTCACCACCATGGTTATACCCGAAGCCAAATCCAAGACCGCGGGCGCAAACGTCACCGCGAAAAATGAGCCATGGGTACTGGCTTCCCAAGTGGACCAATGCTTCTTCATTACCGACCCGCCAAAGCCCAATCGTGTTGTCGTGAGGAGAGGCAAAAGGAAGATCATCGGAATGGATGGAGTAGCCAATGAGCAAGACTTCAACAAGTACGGCGACCCGAGGATCGAACATGACGACGATGATGAAGTAGCAGCATACACCACAAGAAGAAGCAGGACCACCCTACCTAAAGGACGTCCGTTCCATAGAAGAACTCCATTTGCGAAAAAGAAGGGCAAGAAGATTGTGAACAGATAGCTAGCTAGATCCCACCTCGCCAGATCCGGTCCCCCTCGCCGCCGAGCACCCCCCAGTCCACCGGCCGCCGCCGCCGACCCCCCGCACCCTCGATTCCCCTACTCAACCGCCGCCGCCGACCCCCCGCACCCCGCACACCGTCTTATAAAAAAAATAAGTATCAAACAGCTTTTTAAATGCTACTGTCTTATAAAAAATATTACTATTATTATTTAAACAAGTTTGAACATATTTAAACACAAATAAGTATCAAACAGCTTTTTAAATGCTAAAAAAAAATTGTGGAGCCTGGGAGTCGAACCCAGGACCTCCTGGTGTGAGAACTGGCTGCTGATCAGTCGAGCTAGTAGAGGGGACTTGATGTGGATCAGTTCTGGTGGTACATAACCTGTTGGCTCGAGTTGAAATAAAAAAAATTACTAATGGCGCACCACGGTGAGGTGCGCCATTAGTATTGTGCCCGATCCCCCTTCCCTCTCCCCCTTCGCCCGATCCCCCCTTCCCTCTCCCCCTCGCCAGTTCCCTCTCCCTCTCGATCCACCGCCGCCGCCGCCGCTGCCC
>NC_041382.1:758616443-758630452 GCF_002162155.2 Triticum dicoccoides
GATTTTTGCTCTGTATTTGCAAGTGGCATTTTTAGTGGAATTACTGTGTATTTCCATGGTTTTTACACTGTAATTATTAGTGTAAGATATTGTTGCAATTAAATTTAGAAATGGCAGCTCTTGGTGGCTTGGTGTACCTGTATTTTCTCTCTGAAAATTCTCTAAACAAGCATTGCAATTTGATTTTGGCCCTGGTACATGTAGTAGTAGTAATGTTTGAGGGTTGCATGCTTCGGTGCTAAATTTGCATCAGCGGTTGACGTTTCTTGAGTGATTATAACTTGTGGAATATGCTGTCTCAAACTATGGAACATGAGATCTGCGTTTAGGAGCAGCCAAGGTGGTTTCTTTTTGTTGTACACTCCAGTTTGATTCTTGTGTGCATCACACTGGTTCATAGTCTGGAACATTCAGTCTTGCTTGCTCTATGTTTGTTCGATGTCCAGGGGCCCAATTTCAGTTAAGTTGTGGATACAACACCTATTTCACCAACAACAGAGAACACAACAACACAATTAGGGCTCATAGTAAAGCAATTGCAGTTTCTTGCTAACAACAACACAATCACAGAGAACACAACAACACCTATTACTGAATTAATCTTGCACTGTCGTACTAACAGCCAACAGTATTTCTATCTAGTGAAGACTAAAGTTGCATCATCAGCAGCTTCATATAGAAGATAATGATTCCTGTTTTTTAGTCTACTGTAATTGTTTTTTAGCCCACAGCACTTTGCATTGTTTTGAGGTTTTGTACATCAGCTTTCTTGCTAATCCAGCCCACGCGGCTGCTGTACTACTTGCCAAGTGATGCTGCTGCTGCTATCTGCGAGTTGTTGTTGCTAGTTGTGATTTTGTCAAGTGATGCTGCTGCTACTTGTGATCTTCTAAAATAACCCCTTTCTCCTGAAACGTTAATTAATTTCCGTTTCGGTTGAGAAATGGGGCACTCCTAGGTCAAGAAAATTAGCAAAGGTCATGCCCAATTTTCTTTACCTAGAAGGTGCCCGATTCTCAACCGAAATAAAAATTAATTTGCTTTAGTGGTTGGATTAGTTTAGTATTTTATTCACACACTCAGACACCCTTGCTTGCCATGTGTGATAGAGAGATAGTGAGAGGAGACAATAAGCTATCTGCAGCTTAATTTGCATTGCATACTAGCTAGATAGCTTTTGTTTTTCAGGACCAACCGAACAATACATACATATACCTGTAGGCACCAGCTTAATTTCCAAGGCAGGACAATTACTTGCTTCACTATATTCATCCATCCATCCATTTTGCATCATGTACAGAACCAAAAATAATCGGAGTTTCTGTCTGGCTTCAGAAGTCATAACACATGCATTTGGGTAACCCTAAATGTCAAAATTGCACAAGTCTAGACCCCTTTATGCCATATACTTTCTATTTTTCTTCATCGGAGTTCGACTGCGCATTAACCCAACGTGTGCATGACTCGATGGTCCAGGAAGGAAATCGTTTCCTTTCATCAGCTAGAAAAACTGCCAACGTTTCAAAACTGCAACTTGATGAAGATTGGAGTATATCTTAATAAGTTTACCCTGTTGGGGCACATCACATACACACATTTGCTCAAGTCCACTCTGGCCCATGTAGAGCTGAAACCCAGTTTAGTTCCTTGTATCACTTGTCGCTGAAAACCGTTTGATTGTTTTCACGGAAATGATTTACAAGTTCAGCAAGTGATGAGCTGTGAGAATAACACATTCATTAGGGTAGGCGTCTCCTGCCCTATGCTGAATGTGGTGCAATTTTCGACGCAGATTCATAATTTGCAGCTTAGCTTATCTCTTGGCCCTCCAATTAAAATATAGGGGTTGACCTTCACCACGGCCGAAGCTTCTCTGCATCTATATATAATGGACATTCCCTAGCTTCTGAACAATCAACACAAAGCAGCAGGCCTGAGTGTCTCCAATAGTCATCCTTGTGTTTGTGTAGGTTTTCTTTCCTTGGTCCATTGAGCCTTCATTCATGGTTATGAATGATATGCAATGATCAGCCTGCTAGCGTTTATCCTCTCCGCGTGTTTGAACACCCTGCGGTGTAGTAAAAAGTAATTACAGATACACTCACCCACATAAGTATTCAACACAATGAAAAAATAGTACAAATTAAGGAAAGGCAATACCATTTCAGACGCTTGTCTTCTAAAAAGAAGAGTGAACTTTCTAGACACACCCCTCAAGAACTAGGTTACCCTAAGAACGTGGACTTGGACCTTAGCAACAACACACTAACAGGTTCTATCCCAAAACACCTAGGCAATATCACAAACATCTCTCAATTGTTCCTTGACAATAACCAACTTTTTGGCGACATTCCTCGAGAATTAGGTTATTTGGTCAACTTAGAGATCTTGTTCCTTGACAATAACCAACTTTTTGACCAAACTTTGTTTCTATTTAGAGAGAAACATGGCCCACAACGATGAGGCCGGGGGTTCGGGCGGCAAGGCATTCTGGGAGCTGTCCCAGGAGATGGAGGAACAACCTCACTTGTATGAGGCCACTGCCTTCCCCACCGATCCTGAGACCACTGATGGTGCCGCCGAGGATGACCACACTGATGCCACCACTGATGGTGCCGCCGAGGATGCCACCACTGATGATGGCGGCGCCCGCACAGATGGCAGCCAACCGAAGAGGCAACGGAAGGACCGGCGCCCGATCGTGCTCCTCACCCTCAAGGAGGAAGTTACTGAAGTGGACTCCAACGGGAACCCAACGGCGCCCGAATGAATAGTCAAGGGGTACTCGCTTCAGCTCGGGTGCATTGTCCGGAGCACCGTCTCGATCAACACCGAGAACCTGAGGCATCCTGACCGAGGGAATTTGCGCCACCTCCTCTTCACGAAGTTGCACGAACGATACAAGTTCCCCGCTGAATTTGCAAACACAAGCCTCAAAGGGAATAAAGTGAACAATGCTGCCCTCATGAAGATGAGCAAGGCCCTGTCTACTTGGAAAAGCAATGTGAAGAAAATGATCGAGAAAGGTGAGAGTTATCAGAAGATCAAGGAGAAAAATCCTTCGATCACCGAAGATGACTACAACGATTTCAAGATCAATTGCTCGAGCACCGCAAGCTCCCAATCAAGTGAGTGGGGGAAACAAATGCGGGAGCTGAACATAGGGGAACACACACTCGGTCTCGGCGGTTACAGAGTGGTGGAGCCTATATGGGACAAGGAGGAGGCGGACCGTGCCGAGCAAGGCCTACCGCCCCTCTTCGAGAAATACAGCGGTAACAAGCAGACCAGGAACTTTGTCAGGGCCCGGTACAAGAAGGACCCAAAAACAAAGGAGCTTACCATGGATCCGAAGACCAGGCAGCTTGAGCTTGTTCTGGTAAGGAATACACCCCCGCGTAATTAGCTCCATATGGTTGCATTCTAATTAATGAAGCCAAATTTCTAAATGGTTCACATTCCTTCCGCAGGCGACTGAAAGCAGTAGCGCGGGGTCGACTAAGAGCAACCCTTGGGACACCACTCTAAATAGGGCGTTGAATGTAATGAAGAACAAGGATAAGCTCAGTAAGCCGACGTCAGCTGGTCGTGTGGCCGGCAAAGGCTTGTCGACAAAATGGGGGTCATACTATACCGCTGGTGTGCGGAAGGAGAAAAAGACCAGCTCGGAAAGCCAGGCGCGAGAGGTTCAAGAACTCAAGGCACAGGTGGCGCAGATTCCGGGGATTATCCAAGAGCAAGTGGAACAATGACTCGAAGCGACGATCACCGCCCTTGTGCCTACCTTGATCTCAGGGTTGAGTGCGTGGATTGCGGGCGGCCAACAGGGGCCGCCCCCGATTCCTAGCTTCACGGCCAGCAACTCGCATAATGCGATGGCGGGGCCATTGGTGCCTCCGGCGGAGGCGGCATTGGTGTCTCCCACGCCGGCACGGGAGCTTAATGCACCCGGGTGTACGCCGGTCGACACCTCTTCAGCAAGCGGCCCCTCCGTCAACTGCACGCCCGCCGTTGGCGGTGCATCGACATTAGCCGAGCTCGACGCCATCATCATGGTAACTAATTAAGCCTCTCTCGGCCGAGGACTTCATCTCCTTGCCTTTGACTGGGCATCCCTGACGCCCTACATGTTTTCGCAGGGCGCCGCCGACGTTCCGTGCACTCTCCTCCACTTCGTGAACAACGAGTTGGTCGATGTCGCTAGGGGAAAATCGTTCAACCGGGCAACCCCTTGTTCCACGGTACCCAGATGCCACCCAACTTGTTTAGGGTTTAACTGGTTCGGGTGCTGCCAGGCTGCGACGACTTGTTACCTCCGATTCGACCCGTCGGGGCCGACGATGAAGACGTGATGACCCTCAGCGCCTGCCTGAGCTGGCGCCTACTTTGGCCGAAGAGCCAGATTCGTTTGGGGGCGGGGGACACCACCCCAAAGACAACACCGCCAGTCGCCAAGTCGGCCCCATGGCAAGACCGCCGTAACGGTGCCGGACATCCCTATGCCACTGGATCCAAACATGCATATGGCACAGGATCAGAACGACGACGACGACGATGATGATACATTTGGCAACGTCGATCAGTACTTTGCCGATCATGGGTACGATGGCGACTTCATGGGGCCTCCTTCTCAAGAACCAAACCCAACAAAAGACGTGTGTGATCTAGCTGGTACCGCGGAGAAGCCAAGTTGCAACAGGCGCCGTCTGGCGTTCAGCTCTCAGGAGACGCCTCCAGCTGCCCACTTCACCGAGCCTCAGATAGGCGAGGTGCGAAATATTATCAGCCCCAACACACTCAAGAAGGCGGTCTGTGAGCAGAACTCGGTCCCATTACAGGAGAAGAAGAAGGCACGCAAAAGAAAGACTAAGAAGGGTGCGAGCCAGCCGGCACCGAGTACGATCCGTGCTCAGGACGGGCAACCTTCACCGCAGGATATCTCGAGGAGGGTGCATGTGGCGGGTAGGGCGATGCTACCGACAAATATGCTCAATGCTGCAACCGGTGCTATGCGGAGTCTGCATGACAGTGTTCTTGCTTTGGAGAAGCGGCGTCTCAGAGAGAAGGATGTGGCATACCCGGTTTTCGCGGCCAAGGTGCCAGAGGGCAAGGGCTTTGTGGATAACTCCATCGGGCGTACGATCGTCCTGCGTTTTGATGACATCAACGCTATGTTGAACCTTCATCCGCTGCACTACACCTTCGTTCGGCTATTTTCGCTGAGTATGGAGATGCGGATCATTTGCGACAAGACCCCGGACATCGTGATAGTCGACCCCTTCTACATGCGTGCCAAGATCTTGGGCAGCGCTGGGGACCGGCAAGTCGCGAGTTCTTACCTCGAAGGCGTCATTCTGGCAAACTAAGATAAGGATAACTTCCTCGTGCCTTACTTTCCCGAGTAAGTCCTCCCCTCAACCGGCCCGTAACATATGAATTCTTACATTTCGATCGTTTTTCTTTTAACATTCCGTGTTTTGTGCAGTGACACACGTTGCACGCTCATCCTCCTAAGCCCCAAATATTCCATGGCCACGTATTTCGACCCGGACCGTCAGTCGAACGTAGACTACACAAATGTCAAGAAGGTTCTTGATGATGTTCTCCCCGGCTACGCCAAATCTGGAGGCACCTTCACCAGGCCTATTCGTAAGTACGGCAAGCACGTGTTCTCCCACAATACGACGTTCTGCTGCGTCAAGCAGCCGCCTGGTGGTTAGAAGGGTGCCTACTACGCCATCCATCACATGCGGGCGATCGTACGGGACCATCATCAACTTCTGCTACCGAGTAAACTCAAAGATTGGGCAAAGAGCGGCAATCCAGGACGCGGACCTCCGACAAGAATTCTTTCGCATCCAGTCAGAGTTTGCGGAAATCATCCATCAAGATGTCCTTCATACCTCGGGGCAGTTCTACCTCAACAATCAACCGTCCAACAGTGACATCGACACAATGCTACAAATGCAGGCTGACAACAACCGTTATTTCATGACTCCCACGATAGACGGCGGCTTCATCCACGCTCCGGTCCCTTGAGTCGAGTCGAAAGCAGTGATGCTGTGTCTAGTTCTGAAACATCGATTGGCTCATGTTGTAATTAAACTTTAATGAACTTGTAGTATGTCTCTTTGGTTTCGAGAGTCGTTCAACTTAGATGTAATCGATGCTATTAATGTCTTGCTTTTCTCTTCCGATCGTCCTGTTGCATACTTATATATTGCTTATGTATTGTCTGTGAATTGGTACTAACGTTTCGTTTGGCTAGTGCATAGCGATGCCTACGTATGTCGTGTACAAGGATAAGGTTCCCGGAGTCTACGATGACTGGGAGGAGTGTCGGAGACAGGTTCACCGATTCAGCGGTAACAGTTACAAAGGGTACACCACTAGGGCCGAGGCCGAATCTAGATACGCCCGCTATCTAGCGGGAGAGGGGAGGGAGCCTTGGAGGAACCGGATGAAGACGAGTTTCATCGTGATGATGCTCATCGTGATGACCGCAGCTCTCTTCTATGTAATGGTAGTTTAGATGATCGATATCGACTTGTAATGTGAAGACAAACTCGCTACTCGCGGTCTCGAGACTTGTAATATAATGTTCTATCTTTGTTCGGTCTTTTCAATTCGGAGACTAATATGATGAATTGTACTCGGAGACTAATATGAGGAATTGTATTCAAAGACTAATCTTCTATTGTATTCGATGAATCTGTTGTTGATGTGTGCTGTCTATATTTTGTCAAATTATACATTTTGTAACCTGTGCAAAAAACAGAAAATAAAAAACAAAAAAAACCTAATATTCATACTAATGGCGCATCACATGATAGTGCGCCATTAGTATGACAGTGCATACTAATGGCGCATCACTGGGTAGTGCGCCATTAGTATGCCACGGTTACTAATGGCGCATCCAGTGGTGGTGCGCCATTAGTATGCCAAAGCACCTGGGTATACATGGCCCCTGGGAGGCATACTAATAGCGCACCCTGGCCTATACTAATGGCGCACCCGCGGTGCGCCATTAGTATACCAGATACTAATGGCGCACCAGGTGGTGCGCCATTAGTAAAAATTACTAATGGCGTGCTATTAATGGCGCACCACAGATGCGCCATTAATGGTCATACTAGGTGCGCCATTAGTAGCGCCCTCGCGGAGCCCCGGTGCAAGAACTGGTTGCGGAAGCAGGTGGCAGTTAGGAATCCTCGACGAGCGGCTCTTGGTGATGCTGGCTGCCTCTTCGCCTGTGAGGGGGTTGCCATCTACGAGAGGGGCGAGGGCGGGGGCTTGCGCTGGCCACGGCGTCAAACTCCTGCGCCGGTGCGACACGCGGGTTCTCGTCTCGTGTGTATTTCCAGCCAAAGCGATCGAATCGACCGGCTTCCATGTACGTGTGCGTCTAGCTGGTTGAATTGATCAGCTAGCTAGTTCATCCAAGTGAATTCTCCATGCAACCAAAGCTAACTTTGGGTACCTGCCTATTAGGTATCGGAGTTGAAAAGTATGCGATGAGTTGGGCAGGCCTATGCCAACAGCGGCCACCGGCGTGGCATCGTCCGTCAACGCGGGCAACCTCGTGGACCTCGTCCTCATGGAGTCGGGGTGTGAGCCCAAGCTGGTGATCACCAGTTCATGACCTACATATGTCGGGCTGAACGGGTGCCATGTCGTCGGCGTCATCCACGAGACGGGTCACACAATGCCGCACCCATTATCGAAAAAGCTTTCGCCTCATTTTATATACAAAGCAATGATTATCAACAATCCAATACAAACACACACCACCACAACACACGCACACACCCAAGGCAGGATACATAGACACTGAGCGCAGCAACACCACCCCTAGCACTAACGCCACCGCGAGGAGATGAAGCCGCATATGACGAACCGTGAGCTCCAAGGCGGCGCCTTCAGGATGCCTATTTGAACAATTGACCGGGTTAAAGATTAATTTTCATAAGAGCGAGCTGTTCTGCTTTGGTAGGGCCAAAGAGAAACAAGAGGCTTATAGGCAATTGTTTGGGTGTGAGTTGGGAGAGTTACCCTTCTCTTACATGGGGATTCCAATCCACCATCGTAGGCTGACTAACAGAGAGTGGAAGTGCATCGAGGATCGGTTTGAGAAAAAAAATGAGTTGCTGGAAGGGTAAGCTCATGTCATACGGAGGCCGATTAATCCTGATTAACTCGGTGCTCACAAGTATGCCAATGTTTCTCCTATCGTTCTTTAAGGTCCCAGTTGGTGTTAGGAAGCGACTGGACTTCTATCGATCGCGTTTCTTTTGGCAGGGTGATGAGCTCAAAAGAAAATATTGGCTTGCTACATGGGACATCATCTGTAGACCGAAAGACCAAGGGGGTCTAGGTATTGAGAATCTAGAAGTTAAGAATAAATGCCTCCTTAGCAAGTGGATCTGGAAGCTCTCATTGGAGACTGATGCTATGTGGGCTCAAATCCTTCGCAGCAAGTATCTCCAGACAAAAACTTTGTCCCAGGTTACTGTCAGGCCGACCGATTCACCTTTCTGGAAAGGCTTGATGAAAGTCAAACAGTCGTTGTTTAATAGGACGAAGTTTGTTATTGGAAACGGCACAAGTACACGTTTCTGGGAGGATACTTGGCTTGGCGAGACTCCCTTGGCCATCCAATATCCGTCTTTATACCGTATCGCTCAACGACGTGAGGTGTTCGTTGCATCGGTCTTTCAATCTATCCCCCTTAATATTCAGTTCCGACGAACGCTAGCGGGCAATCGTTGGGAAGAATGGCTCCATCTAGTTAGGAGACTGATGGAAGTCCAGCTTTCACAACAACCCGATGAATTACGCTGGAAACTGACTAAGTCTGGAGTTTTTACGGTTAAATCAATGTATATTGATGTTATCAATTCAAACTCCATTCCTACGTCCAAGCATGTTTGGGATGTAAAAGTTCCTTTGAAAATAAAAGTGTTTATGTGGTTTGTCCATAAACAAGTTATTTTAACTAAGGATAACCTCATAAAGCGTAATTGGACAGGACCTACTAGGTGTAGTTTCTGTGATCGGGATGAGACTATTAAACATCTCTTTTTTGATTGCCCGTTAGCCAAGGTACTTTGGCAGACGGTCCACATTGCTTTTAGTATTACTCCACCGAATTCTGTTTCTGCGTTATTTGGGACTTGGCTTAATGGGATTGAGCCTAACTTAGCGAGACATATTCGGGTTGGAGTTTGTGCTTTGCTATGGACTATCTGGACTTGCAGAAATGATTTGGTTTTTAACAGAATATCATGTATACATTTTTTGCATGTCATATTCCGAACTACGGCACTGATCCGTTCGTGGTCGCTACTCACTCAGATGGAGGCCAGGGAGCATTTGGTTACTGGGTCTTCCCGCTGGGAGATGGTAGCTCGGGATATCTTCAACCGGTTTGGATGGCGGTCATGTAATAGGATAGGCATTTAGATTTTCTATCTTTTTTTAGCCAGCCGATTGTGGCGTCTTTTCTTGGCTAGTTGGTGTTTCTAGCCCCTTTTGGCTCTGTGTGAGCTGTCGGTGCTTTTTTATTTTTTAACGGAGACCTTTGGAACCATGTTGACATTACTTTTTTTGGTTAATAAGATGGCCGTATGCATCTTTCTGATGCAGGGGCCGGGGTATCACCCCTTTTCCAAAAAAAAAACGGTATCGGAGTGCCGCCACCGCCCGACCCAAGGATCAGAATTTCCTCTGGAGCAACACGACGGGCAATGAGAGCCGCAACGACGCCTTCAAGAAAGGAACGAGCTTCGCCGTCACCGTTCCATCTGAAGATAGAACAGGCTTTCACCCACGCCACCGAACGCCACACCTCTCTGCTACCATGCCTTGTACGGTACATGAACCACAAAAGGAATGTTTATGAACCACAAAACAAATGAATACTGTACTCACATGCAAGCTCACACCTTTTAGAGGATGACATCCAGGTACTATGTGTATGCTTCTAGGAAGTTGCTTGAAAACAAGACTACATGTAGATCAAGAGTGACAATCCGCGCTAATGTGTTATGCTTAGCTTGCATTCGTTTCCACCCCCATTCAATATGTCCATGAGCTCTGAGATACTGGAGGAAAACCAAGGAAGTGGAAGACGCTTCATTCAGTTTATTTCTCCGTGGTTGTGCCATGCTAGCTTATTCACGTAGTGAGGTGCTACCGGTTTTCGCTTTTTCAGCATAGTGGGTGACCTTCTTGATGGAAGTATTGTACAGTCCGGATGGAAGGAGAGTCTGTGCATAGCATGCGGCCCCTCAGTGTTAGCTCTAGCATTAGGAGATCATGAAGCCAGCGACGAGAGAGTTCGCTGTCATCTCATTTCTCCAAATTCACTAGTATATAAATGTATACGGAAGTGTCTATGAAACACAAGTAAAACCATCAATTCTATGAATGTTGATTTTGGCACTTATCCTCAAACATTGTTTGCGATAGAATACTTATTTGGATTAAAATTTTCAGTATTCACAAAATGATACTTTGACTCTGAGTGTTTGTTAGCAGCTCTCACGATTTGATTGAGAAACACATTTTTTGTGTGGGCAGTGCAAACATGGTTGGGTTGGCTGCCCAGTCGAGAATTCGGAACTGCCTGATACCTAGGAAGGATTTTCGCCCGTTGTCATCACTCGTGCAGGCCGCCATGGTGCCCCAGCTACATGAGCACGCGGCGGGTAGTAGGTGAGGACCTGGTCGCCGATATCGGCACACCACATTCCCACCTTCAGTGTCAGTCTACGAGGACAAGTCGGCATGAGATGTGACTTCAGGTGTCCCAGGGGCTCAGGCACGCGATGGCATCCCACGAACTTGAGTACTATTACCTCCGTTCCAAATTATAAGATGTTTTGAATATTTCAATGGACTACATACAGACTGAAATGAGTGAAAAACACACTAAAACGCTTCTATATACATTCGATTCAGAAAAAAAAATTAAAACATCTTATAATTCGAAGTTTCGAACAAAGGGAGTAGGAGCGATGGGCCGCTGGGGTTACAACAATAGCAAGTAAGTGTTCTAGCTTCCTCTCCGGGCCTCTTCCTACGTCGCCTTTGGTACGTTTCAAGCTAGGAAGATTGCTCTTGTCAAAGTGTAGCCATGCCCACGCCCCACTGCCAGGTCAGTCACTGTCACAAGAATGGATAGGTTGAGTTTCTCCTTGCACAAGCACTCGACATCATGAGCACTTGTGCTTAGGTACAATCCCTGATGGTGGAGAATAAACCATACACCAGTATGGACGGCCTAACAAGCATCATAAAACTAGTTCCCACCTCAGTTTGTAATAAACCTTCCGTGGGATTGATTTCGTAAGTGTAGCAAAGTTCAAATAAATATGCGGGGAGACCAATCCAAGTTGCGTCATACCATATAAGACGAACTCCTTTTGTAGTCTCATAGTCCATGCTGGGCCAAAAAGTCCTTTTGCGAGCG
The DNA here is from genome assembly GCF_002162155.2 of Triticum dicoccoides. Lineage (NCBI taxonomy): Eukaryota > Viridiplantae > Streptophyta > Magnoliopsida > Poales > Poaceae > Triticum > Triticum dicoccoides. Next base: position 758,627,917 of record NC_041382.1, read on the forward strand.
GCCTCTGATGCATATCAACCATCTTCATCCTCTTTGCGGTGCTTCTAGTCCTAAGGATGGAGCCAGATGCGTAGGGAGAGTACTCCTACGGATGGACCCAGATCCGCTGCATCTTTTGACCTCTTCCAGCAGCCATGGTTGTCCATGGAGAAAGGTGGATGAAGTGAGGCTCCATCTTCACGCTTCACCGAGCTGCAAGAGCAATTGTGCCCATCGATGAGCGCACATGCTTCTTCTGGTCGAATGACGGCCATCTCGTGAAGCTCCAACGACTTTGGCATCAGCTCCTCTTATTCCTCCTGGCCCGATGCCAAAAGGGAGGCAATGCAGTGTTCGTTAGGCGTCCGCATCTCGTTCCACTGGTGACGAGCTGGCGGAGATGCTGCAGTTAGATCTCCACTCAAGTGGTTCGTCCCTAGTGGTGGTAGTCTTGGTTCTTGGCGACGGCTGTTAGGCAGGATCAAATTGCCATGAATGTAATTTTGGGTCCTTTCTATAAAAGGTTAGGACTAGGTTGCAGTTCATAGTTTGTGTTGAGTCCCTGTGTAATATGTACTGATATTGCTTATCTAATAGAAGCCGGGTCCTTTGTGAGTTGTGACCCTTCCACCATTAGAAAAAGTGCAAGGCCACATGGTACATCCCAGACGAGTGTTCACCCCCATCCTTCACCACAACCAACACCAAGCACCACATCTAAGACCAAGCACAAATAACATTTGTTACCACTCAAGTACAATTTTTTTTATCACGGTTTGATCACCAAAAGAACATGCTGTGTGAATGAATGCCAAGCTCAAATGCAAGCTCACACTTCTAGAATTTCTTCTAGGAACTTGCCTGAAAGCAAAGCAACATGTAGATTGAGAGTGATAATACTTGTTAAAGCTGGTGATCACCAGTTCATGACCTACGTCGGGCTGAACAGGTGCCATGTCGTCAGCGTCATCCACGAGACAGGGTCACACAATTCCGCACCCATTACCGAAAAAGCTTTTGCCCCGCTTTATATATAAAGCAATGATTATCAACAATCTAGTTTAAACACACGCCACCGCAACACACGCATATACCCAAGGTAGGATACATAGGCACTAAGCGCAGCAACACCACGCCTAGCACTAACGCCATCACGAGGAGATGAAGCCGCATACAACGAACCGTGAGCTCTAAGGCGGCGCCTTCAAGAAGGTTACGACACCGGAGTGCCATCACCGCCCGACCCGAGGATCAGAATTTCCTCCGGAGCAACATAACGGGCAATGAGAGCCGCGACGACGCCTTCAAGAAGGGGAACGAGCTTTGCCGCTGCCGGTCTGTCTGAAGATAGAACAGGCTTTCACCCCGACCAACACTCTTCGCCACCGAACGCCACACCTCTTTGCTACCATGCCTCGTACGGTACATGAACCACAAAAGGAATGTTTATGAACCACAAAACAAATGAATACTGTACTCACCTGCAAGCTCACACCTTTTAGAGGATGACATCCAGGTACTATATATATGCTTCTGAAGTTGCTTGAAAACAAGACTACATGTAGATCAAGAGTGACAATCCGCGCTAATGTGTTATGCTTGGCTTGCATTCGTTTCCACCCCCATCCATTATGTCAATGAGCTCTGAGATACTGGAGGAAATTAAACCAAGAAAGTGGAAGACGAATCATTCAGTTTATTTCTCGGTGGTTGTGCCATGCTAGCTTATTCACGTAGTGTGATGCTACCGGTTATTTCTTTTTCAACATAGTGGGTGACCTTCTTGAATCTTGATGGAAGTATTGTACAATCCAGAAGGAAGGAGAGTCTGTGCATAGCATGCCACCCCTCGGTGTTAGCTCTAGCATTTGGAAATCAATCACGAAGCCAGCAACGAGAGAGTTCGCGGTCATCTCATCTCATTTCTCCAAATTCACTAGTATTTAAATGTATACGGAAGTGCCTATGAAACACAAGTAAAACACTCAATTCTATGAATGTTGATTTTGGCACTTATCCTCAAACATTGTTTGCGCCAGAATACTTATTTGGATTAAAATTTCAGTCTTCACAAAATGATACTCTGACTCTGAGTGCTTGTTAGCAGCTCTCACGATTTGAGTGAAAAACACATTTTTGTGTGGGCAATGCAAACATGGTTGGGCTGGCTGCCCTGTCGAGAATTCAGAACTGCCTGGTACCTAGGAAGGATTCTCGCCCGTCGTCGGTCACTTGTGCAGGCCGCCATGGTGCCAGAGCAACACGGGCACACGACGGGTAGTAGGTGAGGACCTGGTCGCCAAGACCGGCATGCCACATTCCCACCTTCAGTGTCAGGCTACGGGGACGAGTCGGCATGAGATGCGGCTCAGGTGTCCCAGGGGCTCGGGCACTAGATAGCATCCCACGAACTTGAGTACTATTACCTTCGTTCCAAACTATAAGATGTTTTTAGATATTTCAATGGACTACATGCAGAGTGAGAGTGAAAAAACACACTAAAGTGCTTCTATATACATTCGATTCAGAAAAAAGTTAAAGCATCTTATAAGTCAGA
>NC_041382.1:758630729-758636353 GCF_002162155.2 Triticum dicoccoides
ACAATAGGCTCCCGTTTATTAGAGCATCTTATAAGTCAGAACGGAACGGAACAATGGACTACAAGCAAGTGTTCCAGCTTAGATTTCAGCTTCTTCTCCAGGTCGTGATGTGCTCTGTCAACCACTACGCGTGTATTATACTAGCTCAGAACTATGGAGGGAGAGTTTGTACTTTGTGTTGCTAATCGGCTCCCGTTTTATTTTCTTCCTACGATTTCACCCATCGTTTCGTTTGCAAGTACACTATCCGACTCATTACCAGATGTTGTCGTCTTAGGCGGTGTTCGGAGTCCCTCCGCTCCGGACTCAGCTTCGCGGAGCTAGCGGAGCTGCGGGCTAAAATAATGGAGTTGAAAAATAGGCACTTCGCAGATCCGGTAATTCTGCGGAGCCGGTGGAGAGCCGAACAGGCCTTTAATCACGTTTCAAGCTAGGAAGATTGTTCTTATCAAAGTATAGCCATGCCCACGCCCCACTCGCCAGGTCAGTCAGTGTCACAAAGAATGGATAAGTTTGAGTTTCTCCTCGCACAAGCACCCAACATCACGAGACGGTTGCTGGCGGCATGCAGGGCCGCACTCCCTTCCTCTGTTCCACACCTTCTATCCCCATCGTATCCCTTTGAGAGTTGACAAGGGCGGCCGGCCAGATCCCCTGCCTCTTCCAACAGTGTCATCGGCCAGAGATGGCTTGGGAAAGGAGCTCGAAATCCTTTTGTATATATTATTATTATATTATGAGTAGTTTGTGTGTTGCATCCATTGTGTTTGTGTATATATTAGATGCCTGTTGGGAGGGTGTTGTCTCGGGCTTGCGAGCGGCCTCCGATGCATGGCAACCATCTTCATCCTCTTCGCGGTGCTCCCAGTCCTACGAATGGAGCCAGATGTGTATAGTACTCCTACGGAAGGACCCAGATCCCCTGCATCTGTCGACCTCTTCTAGAAACCATGGTGGTCCATGGAGAAAGGTGGATGAAGCGAGGCTCCATCTTCACCCTTCACCGAGTTGCAAGAGCCATTCCTTCCTGGAGCGTATCAGCTGGGGATTCAGGGGCAAGCTACGGCACCCATCGACGAGCGTTGATGTTCGGCTGCCGGCTTCATCCATCCACCCATACTTCTTATGGTCGAATGGCGTCCATCACGTGAAGCTCCAGCCATCTCTGCCGGCTTCATCACAAAAGGTATGTGGTCATTATACATTTAATGACGAAGCCTACAGAGACCAACAAAGTGTGGTCGTTAATGACCTTTAATGACCACAATTCAACTTTTAATGACCACAAATGATGTTGTTAAAAACTGTTTTCCTAGTAGCAACATGTACGAAACACCTTCCGCTCGATAATTATTAGCGGGATCTGGACACCCATAATAAGTACCGCATATCAACGAATATCTTTAGAGCAAGCCTTTAGTTATCATATATAATTGCCTTTACTTCATGATATGATACAAAACAAAGGCGAGACTTTTACGGTATCCCCGTGTTCAACACTTTGATCATTATACTTAGTTATCCTCGTTATCGGTTTGTGCTCTTTTCTTGTTAACGTATTCCAATGTCCTCGTGACTAACACCTTACACACTATACTTGGCCAAGCGATCATGGACATCATAATACCAAGTGGGCACAGAGTGTATATCTCCATCAGTGGAGGAGTAAATCCTAATCTTGACATATCGAACACCAAAACATACTTTTGTCGAACACCAGAACATACTTTTCTGGTATACCCAAAATCTACCTTTATAACCACCTAGTTATGAAGTGACGTTTATTAACCCTGAACTAACCATCCGATATCTTTGTACACGATATTCTCATGATCTAAGAAAAAAAGTAATACCAACACCATATTGACGACGTGGTCCTGCTGTATTTCATAAGCTGGGTCTATCCAGCACCCTTTTTACCCTAACATGTATTATCATTATTGTCTGCATTCTTGCTAGAATGAAAATGATCATGGTTAGGAAAATAGAACCATCAACAATACATGAGCTAGTTTAGAGGCCGAATTAGGGACATATATGGTGTTTATCTTTGCACACATGCAAATAAGTTTTCCTCCAAATCTCACATTCAAGAACCGCTACAATTATAGCACATAGATATAAACTTAATTTTGAAAATGAAAATAGAATAATAACAAATTTACTATTCCTTCTAGGGCGTATTTTCAATAGTAGATATCTTCTCCAATCCCAGGGTATATATGGAGGGCTGTACCTTATCAAAGACGGCAACATTGAATTCACCACCTTAAGGTGGCCTTGGATCCCACATGGGGGAGGTAGATGAGCAAAGCTCTATGAAGTTTGTCTGAAATGCATTGCTAACCTAGAGAGGTGTTGGTGTATCGGCATTTACATGTCTCCCTTGAAAAGGCTTAAACAAAGGGGAGTTACATGGGTCGTGCCCAAACCTGGACTCGCAGTTCCACCAGGAACCTCCAAGGCAAACCCAGACATCCGTGCACATGGGGGTGCTTCCGGTTTGCCGAAACCCTCTATGGGTGGTCAGATGGTAGCCTGAATGTCCAATATTAATCTTGGGTCTCCAGAGAGCTCCTGGAGAGTCCAGATGCATGTCAGATGGTGCCCAAGCGTCCAGATTGGCTCCAACCCGTCTCTCCCTTGATGCTCCTTGCTCTGAAAGTCTGAATCCTTTTCTTCCCAAACCTTCCTTTTGTCTTCATGGTCCACAAAACCTCAACCCTAAACACACATAGCGGACACACATTAGGTAGTAGTCAATTCTCGTGCATTTCAAATGGAATCTCTTTGATGAGAAGAGTCACATTATATTTTACAACACTTGTGCGAAATCATATCATGTTTCTAATTGGAGCTCTACATAAATGCATGGAATGTCGTCTGATTGTTGAACCCAATAACATGAAAGATAGTTGGCATTGGAAGAACCAACAGGCAAGCAATATAGAAGTTCCAGGACAAACCACTCATACAAATTTTCATGTTGTCCATTTTCTCTTCAGTACATTGATAATTTTCTTTAGGAGACAAGCATGCATTCTAGAGAACTCGGTCAACTTCATAGTTGTCTGCCACGATATTTATAAGGAAACTAATAGACACAAACACTAACATTTATTTGCAATTCATCTAAGTGACATAAATTAATACGTAAATAATGTGGAAACTAATAGATACATGTTTTTTTATTTTACTCTAATCTATAAGAATTTAATCAAACTAAATAAATAAGCAAGAAAGATGTCTTGAATAAGTAACAACTGGCACACTTCTTATAATATATGCTTCAACTTAGTGACCATGCGTTCTCAATGACTCATATTAAAACAATATAATAAAAATATTGTATCTTAATATTTATTTGTATAATGATCTAATTTTCTAGTATTATAGAAATTATACTGGTTAATATGCCGATAATAAATATTAATTATAAAAGTTAAAAAGTTCGATATAAATCAGTTATGTTTGCCACATATATATTTGAACTTATGATGGTGCACCGAAACCCACATTTAAGGGCATTTCTAGGTTTAGGGTTTCGGATGTGCTAATAGTGGAAGTTGTATACTGATGACGCCACCCTGCCTTCGCCCACCACCCTGCCTTCGCCCACCGGCCGCTGCGGTGCTACTACCCTCACTACCGGATGATGTAAAGCTACTACAGTTGCGTGGCCACCATGTGGCATTAGGGGAAGCTCTGCCTTTGTGGATTCCTATTGTTGATGTCTACGACGATGAACCCGGCCTCCATCTCCAAAGGTCATGGCAGCTAACGGAGCAAGTGCCTGGTACTTCATCTCCATCGTTCGTGCAAAGACGGAGCACTCAAGAAAGAAAAACCGGGCAGTGCATTCCAGCGATGGTTTCTGGAGAACGGAATGGAAGGCAGACTACGTGCGGTCATTCGACTTGAACGGCAACTCCGCCATCCTAGGCTGGAACTTGGGTTTGTCCTACATCAAGGAGGATCGTGGCAACAAGCACAGAACGGGCTTCCCAATGCATGAGCTCACTTAGGGCGGACCACAAGTGCCCGAGAAGCTTGCCATATGTAGGGTGTACAAATTGACATGAGGCAAGAATAAGAAGAAGGCTGATGAGAGGGCGAGGTCTGAGCCTCCTGATGAACTGACCAAGACTTCTGACCCAGGCTCATCTGCGTTGCCTTCTGATGCCACCGTAGCAGCGGCGGCGGCAACTGCTACTTCCGCTCAGCTACTTGTGCTTCCCATGGCGGCCCGGCGCACCCCCTGTCCCAACTCCCTCCACCCTCTCCCTATCGCACGTTGCATATCCCATGACTGCTCTAGTGGCAGCCGCCAAGGGACACCAGAGGAGCACCAGAAAGAAACAACAGATGGATACTGCCATCGAACTCAGGATGGCAGCTGCCAATGCAGCAGTAGCGGTGGCAGCAGACAGTACCTGGCAACCTTTGTGGTGTAGCCCCGATGCCATGGCTCTCTTCTCCAAGGAACGACAGAGGTTAGCTGCCACCCAATCATTGTCACCAGCCGCCACAGAAGTTCCTGCAAGCTCGCAGAGGCTGGATCTCCATTGAGATCGACGTTCATGATTCACCATCTAGTGCTGGCAAGCAAAACTTCAAGACAAGGGTCTACAACACAAGACTGCCAGATGATGAGCCAGAGACCCAAACCCCCTTGAAGAAACACAAACTTCTTGACTGTTAGGGGTGACTCATGTTAGAGACAGGCACAAAGAAAGCACGTTGGTCGCCTGGCTTGACAGCCTGAGTTCACTAGATGTACGATTAGATCGGATGTTGTTTTTTGTGGTACAACACTCAGTTGGGCAGTTGAGAAGGCCCAAACATCTGTTTCTGAGTTTAATTCTTTTCCTCCAGAAGCTGTAACATGCTTCGTAACTATACAAACATATACATACATCTCATTTACAATAGTTGAGCTGCGTATGAGGTCGTGGTTAATTTGTGGTGTGCTTTCTAGTTTATTCAAATGATTTCTTTTGATGGTTTGATTGCTCAAACTAGAAATCATGGACTTCTAAATTGTACTTTTTCTGCGTAGGTCCTTGTTTATGCTGTAAGCATACTTGAAATGCTTGATGACCAAGAATTGCTATGGTACTTACTCCAGTTAGTGGAAGCTCTTCGCTCCATGGTCAGACAAGTCCGTTGAGTGGAGCGAGTAGCAGTTTGGGTAGAGGCATTTGTTGGCTTTTTACTCTGTTTATTAAAAAGATGAAAATATGTATAATTTTTTTCCACGGTTTTTGCTTGTGAGCATTCACTTTTTAATCTTAACAAACTTTCTCATGCAGTGGTACATTTTCTTCTTTAACCTGAAAAATACAACTTTCTTAAGGTTATAGATGATTTCTCTATCTCTTTATTAGTTACTAAAGAATGTTTGAGTAACTAGCCTGTGACGGCCGGGGGCGACATGTTTATCATTTTCCCACCCTTCTAAACATTCTTGTCCTTTTTCTATGAAGGTATGTGCTTATGCTGTCAGCATACTTGAAAGGGCTGATGATGAAGAATTGCGATGCTATTTACTCCAGTGGAAGCTCTCTGATTTGAATGATCAGACAAGTCTTGTAAGAGCATCTTCATCCGTTGCCCCCCCCCCC
>NC_041382.1:758636751-758641703 GCF_002162155.2 Triticum dicoccoides
AATCGGCTCTGGGGGTGGTTGGGAATCTAGCCGTCGCCCCCAGGACGCCCCAGGCGCCGATATCGACCCATTCCTGGCCGCCTTTCGGCCCACTTTTGGAGAAAAATGGCCCAATATCGGCGCGAATCGGCCCATATTCGGTGTGGTTTTTGTGTCACATATTCATCACAACAAATCAATAAAAATTAAAATAGTTCAATACAAATTATATAGTTCAATACTTTGTCGCCGTGTAGTGGAGCGTCGGCGAAGTAATCGGAGTAGAGCATGCAGTAGTGTAACACCCCGGATATGATTTACCCATTATATAATCCAACTCTTGCCGTTTCCGGTGTTAAGTTATTTTATTTTCTCAGGTTCGGGTTTTTGTCTCCGTGTGTTGTTGTTGTCGTGCATCTCATATCATTTCATCATGTGCATTGCATTTGCATACGTGTTCGTCTCATGCATCCGAGCATTTTCCCCGTTGTCCGTTTTGCATTCCGGCGCTCCGTTCTCCTCCGGTGGTCATTTCTACCTTTCTTTCGTGTGTGAGGATTAAACATTTCTGGATTGGACTGAGACTTGTCAGGCGGCCTTGGTTTACTACCGGTAGACCGCCTATCAAGTTTCGTATCATTTGGACTTCGTTTGATGCTCCAACGGTTAACCGAGGGACCGGAAAGGCCTCGTGTGTGTTGCAGCCCAACACCCCTCCATTTTGGCCCAAAACCCATCAAAACCCTCTCCATCATCTAGAGTGTTCGATCATGATCGCGTGGCCGAAAACCGCACCTCATTTGGACACTCCTAGCTCCCTCTACCTCTATATATAGACCCCCTCCTCCAAATTCCGGATCTCCCCTTCCAAACCCTAAAAAAATTTCGTCTCCGCCGCCACCGGACGCGTCCGCCCGCCGCCGCCGTCCAACGAGCATCCGCCACGTGGCGCCCCCGTGACCACATCGCCGTCCCGCGCCGCCGGCCCGCCGCGGCCCGCAGCGGGCCCCCGAGGCCCGAACCACCCGCCGCCCGATCCCGCGGGATCCGCCGCCCCGCCGCCTTCGCCGGTGCCGCCCGCCACCGCGCCGGCGAGCGCCGCCACCAACCTCCGTCGGCACCGTCCGCGCCACCGGAGCCGCCGCGCCCGCCTCCTCGACGTCCGCGCCCGATCCGGCGACTCCGGCCATCTCCTCCTCCACGCCAAGTTCCTCTTCGTCCGGCCACTTCCAACTCCGGCGGATCTTGCTACAGTAACTCCGGCGAGACGCATCGGGAACCGTGCAGATCTCAGATCCGAGATTGCCTCGGTTGACTTTTTGCCCCGAAACCCTAATTATGTTGTCATGTTCATCGCATCGTAACTTTGCATCCGTAGCTCCGTTTTGGGCATATAGCATATCAAATTGTTCGTCTCAGAGAGCACATCATTTCATCTCATTGCATCATTTTCATTTGAGTTCATCTTGATGCCCGAAATGCTGTTAGAAGAATGCTATTTGAGATAATTGTCAGATCTGCTGCTCCAATTAGATATTTGTCATTTTTGCCATGATTATTGTGTGCATGTTATGCCCATGAGCTCTTCATGAGTTTTGTTATATGTTTTGCCATCTATCTACAGGTGCAACCCATGTATTTCTGTGATGTGTGTGGTAAATAGCACAAGCTTGCAAAGTGGTGCATTTGTTAATGCTGATTTCAGGGACTTAGCATTTCCACCAAGTCCTTGATCTGTTTATTTCAATATGACATATGTTCATGTTGTTTCCTAGCGATCCGTGCCTCTTTTGAGGATGATCAGTAAGGATGTTTTGTTAATCTTGTAGTGCTCTATCCATCCATGTCTTTGTTTGCAATTATGGAGCATCCTAGCTTGAGTCAATCGAGCTCTACTTTTGTCATTTCGTGAATCTGGGCAGATTGTCTACTTGTTAGCGATTTTGCCGATGATGTTGTAGTTGATCCGTGCATGTCATGTTATTGTTCTTGCCATGACTAGCTTGTATAATGTGTATTCTTGATGGGTGTATGCTTAGATTGTCATGACATGCTCTGTAGTGAGTGCATCGAGCTCGTAAACTTGCCTACTTGATATCTGATTTTGCATGTTCCAGTTTTCACTAAGTCTGAGAACTGATTATGTTTTTGCCATGTTCACGTGCTTGCAAATGTATTTTCTGATCCCTTTTGGCTCAAGGTCACTAAGGGACTTTTGTTAAGCTCTTTGAGTAGCTCCATGCCATGCTTTACTTTGCCATGTTCAGGTTCTGTAGCATATAGTTTTTCATGCTCCAAAGAGTGCTATCTCATCTGAAATTCCAGAAAAGTGTTAATTTCACTAAGTCTGAAATCTGTTTGCCAAATGCATTTTTGCCATGCTTGTTTGAACCTGTTAATGGATGAATTGGCCGTAGCTCAGTGTTCCTCTTTTGTTAAGCATCATGAATGGATTCCTGACATGTATTTTGTTGCCATGTTTGACTGCTGTAGCATGTTCATCTCGTTGCATTTAGTTGGCTACTTGCTGTAAATCACAGACCGGTGCCATATTTGAATTGCTTGCCATTTCCAAACCGTGACTCTGATTCCGGCGTTCTTTATATCATTTTCAAGCGATTTCATCTCACATTTCCAGTGGAACACTTGAATTTCCAAGTTGAGGCCAGGTTCTTTCATCTCTTGTCAAATCTTGCATATGCATCCCGCATCGCATCCCGCATAGCATACCATGTTTGTATCATGTTGTTTGAGTTGTGCACGTGGTTGATTGCGTTCCTTTGGCTTGTTTGTCTTGTTTGGGTAGAGCCGGGAGACGAATTCGCTAACGAGGAGCCCGTTGAGTTTGCTTTCGAGGATCCAGTCAACTCTGACAATGTTGCAGGCAAGATGATCATACCCTCGAAATCACTTCTATCTTTGCTTTGCTAGATGCTCGCTCTTTTGCTATGCCTATGCTACGATGCCTACCACTTGCTTATCATGCCTCCCAAATTGCCATGTCAAACCTCTAACCCACCATGTCCTAGCAAACCGTTGATTGGCTATGTTACCGCTTTGCTCAGCCCTCTTATAGCATTGCTAGTTGCAGGTGAAGATTGGAGACCGTTCCTTGTTGGAACACTATTTACTTGTTGGGATATCATTATATTGCCATGTTATCTTAATGCATCTATATACTTGGTTAAGGGTGGAAGGCTCGGCCTTTTTGCCTAGTGTTTTGTTCCACTCTTGCCGCCCTAGTTTCCGTCATATCGGTGTTATGTTCCCGGATTTTGCGTTCCTTACGCGGTTGGGTTATAATGAGAACCCCTTGATAGTTCGCCCTGAATAAAGCTTTTCCAGCAATGCCCAACCTTGGCCTTACCATTTGCCACCTAGCCTCTTTTTCCCTTGGGTTTCCGGAGCCCGAGGGTCATCTTATTTAAACCCCTCCGGGCCAGTGCTCCTCTGAGTGTTGGTCCAATCGAGCGATGTCCGGGGCTACCAGGGGCAACTCTGGGCTAGCCTACCCGACGTCTTGCTCATCCGGTGTGTCCTGAGAACGAGATATGTGCAGCTCCTATCGGGATTTGTCGGCACATCTGGGTTGTGTTGTTGGATTTGTTTTAACTTGTCGAAGTGTCTTGTAGAACCGGGATGCCGAGCCTCATCGGAACGTCTCGGGAGAAGGACTATTCCTTCGTTGACCGTGAGAGCTTGTCAAGGGCTAAGTTGGGACTCCCCTGCAAGGATTTGAACTTTCAAAAGCCGCGCCCGCGGTTATGGGCAGATGGGAATTTGTTAATGTCCGGTTGTAGATAACTTGAACCTTAACTTAATTAAAAAGAATCAACTGAGTGTGTTACCGTGATGGTCTCTTCTCGGCGGAGTCCGGGAAGAGAACACGGTGTTGGAGTAATGCTTGCCGCAGGTTGCTCTCTAGTTATTCGTTCGCGCTTTGCTATCTCTTCTCGCTCTCTTTTGCGAATAGGTTAGCCACCATACATGCTAGTCGCTTGCTGCAGCTTCACATATATTACCTTGCCTTTCCTATAAGCTTAAATAGTCTTGATCGCGAGGGTGCGAGATTGCTGAGTCCCTGTGGCTCATAGTTTACTTCCAAACCAGATGCAGAGCCAGACGACTCTGTTCCAGATGACGCGTTAGAGATCAAGTGGGAGTTCGACGAGGACTCACGCCGTTACTATGTTTCTTTCCCTGATGATCAGTAGTGGTGCCCAGTCGGGGTGATCGGGACCGTGTCGCATGTTGGGTTGGTCTTTTATTTTGGCATCATAGTCGGGCCCTGAGTGATTGGTTGATGTAATGCTATTTATGTACTTTGTGTGACGTGGCGAGTGTAAGCCAACTATGTTACTTATCCCCTTATTATGTATTACATGGATGTTGTGATGATTGCCTAACTTGCGACATTGCTTTCAATGCGGTTATGCCTCTAAGTCGTGCCTCGACACGTAGGAGATATAGCCGCATCGAGGGCGTTACAAGTAGCCTTCCGGACGATGCCGGTTCTTTGCTTTCATCTTCCCCGACGCTGAGCCACCTCACCGCGGCTTTTCATTGCTCGCGAGCAAGCCGACGAGGGCGGCGAGGACCATGAGATGCTCCTCTTTCTGGACGTCGGTTTCGGCTTCCTCCTCCAGCAGCGCGGCGAGCACCTCCTCGTCGTCCGAGTCCATCGCGCGCCGAGTAGGCAAATCGCCGAACACCTTGCGGGCGTGGTGGGTGCACACCGCCGGTACACCGCCCTGAGCGGCCGGAACGCCGGAAAAATCGTCTGGACGGTGGTGGAAAGGCTGCCGCGGTGAAACCTCCTCTCTTTTCTGGTAGGGAATGACCTACCTAGTGGTGGTGGGCGGTGGGCCACACCGGGATCGGCAGGGTGGCGGCCGAGAGCGCGGGGGGTGGGGGGCGAATCTGGCCGGTTGGCTTGACTTTTCGCCTGACAGTGTGGGTCAGGCGTGCTTTTC
>NC_041382.1:758642098-758692560 GCF_002162155.2 Triticum dicoccoides
CGAGCCGGCGGATTTCGGCGTCTTGGAGGCGCAACTGGGGCATTTTTTCGGCGCCGGCGCATAAAAACTCGCGTGGGGGGCCTGTTGGGGGCACGGCTGGAGATGCTCTAGACCGTGGTATGCTTTATTCTTCTATATAGCACGCACCAATCATATTGTCCTTGTGGTATGAAACGTATTTTTGCAGGTGAGATTTCAAGTATATTGACAGAGAAAACATTGTTATGCATGAAAATGAAGTACAACTCGCGTGTTCAAACCTGGCGAAGTGTTGTACATGGAATCAATGTGTCGACCGGATATTAAACTTGAGAGTCCATTCTACTTGAGGAGCTTTGATCAAGGGACACCTGATTGTCAAGGTCCGACAACGGTTTTTATCATTTTTTAGTTTTACATCAAGAGGAATACCTTCACATGTAAAATAGGAACTTCAGTCAAGGGGATTACAATTGTTTATTCAGTTTCTACTCTTTCCTCTGAAAGCTCTCTGAAGCAAAGTCCAGCAAAGAATCTGTCTCGCCGGCGGCGTCTTTGGAAGGGCTGATTTGCACTGCCATCAGAACTTTTGATTATTCTTATCAAATGAAGAGAAGCATATAGGTCCTACATGTCCATTTTTTATGGTTCAATTTTTTCTGAAATTTTCCCTGTAGCGAGAGAATCTGGGTAAGCTTGCTCAGCTGTGATCAGGCGTGTAAAATACCTTGGCTCCACAGGAAAGACCTAGATTTAATTCACTCGAGTATGCGACTGCGAATGAATTGTGAATGAACCCAATCTTAAAAACCACATGGAGCTGCATATACTCTGAAAAAATCACCCAAAATCGGCTAAATCTTTGCTTCATGCAACCTGCCAGAAAGCAAAATTGTCCTATACATAGTACTTCCTGTGTAAAGAACATTACAGAGGGAGTACAATTTTCTGATTTTTTTGGTCATCTTATGCTCAAGATCTTGCCCCCATTCTTGAACTTGTTGGTTTTGTAGGGTTCTTGCAGATTGTGTTGGTCGTTCTAGGTCGTTGGAGTGGGCCAAATACCTGACGACGGGTAAGATGGAGGTGCTGTCCAAGCAGTGGATGCTCGGCTGCGACCATAAGGTGAGGCTCATTTTCTTTTTTTTTCTTTTTTTTTGTGATTGATTGATTGATTGTTCACAAGATAGGTTAGATTTTTGTGGCATATCACTACGCTTTTTCAGTTGGTGTAGACCTTTTCCTATTGTATTATCAGCTGTGTGACAAGAGGTCAGAGCGACGAATCTGAAGCTGCTATTCCCTTGTAAGTTCCATGTACTGGGATTTTACTTCCTGGTTTTTTTCTCTAAATGGTAGAATGAAAAGAGGCATAAGTTATAGGTGGATTGATTCCTGAAGTGCTTAGATCACATAGGGCAGACTTCATAGTGGGACTTTGTGCTTGACCGTTCCTCCATTTAGGTGTATTAGTGTTTCTGAACTAGCAGGCGCAAAGGATTCCTAACCTTGTTCATCTGGTGACCACTGGCCGCTGTCTTTCTTTTTTCTGAAATTTGTGACCAAGTGATTAAAGCCTGAAACTGAAGCTTGATCTTTCTCAAAATTTACCATGGTGTAATTTTATGCTACAATCAAGCCATGGAACTAAATTATCTTCACAGTATCCGCTGTCTGTAAAACATACCTTTTGGACAAGGATATATAGTCAAACTATTGAAATTTTGATTGATAATATCTTTGCAAAATGTTTAGGTTAGATACTTGAAAATCCTATGTCTGAATCTGTTTCGGAAAGTACTTCCGCAATATACATTTTTGTATTTTGAAGATCGCGAAGTTGTCTGAAATGGCCGCTTTTATAAGGACTGAAGGGAGTAAATTAAATGGTGATTATATCACATTTTAGAGTAATCCTTTTGGGGATCGAATAATTTGTGGATGCCTTTAAGCATAAAATAAACTTCTGCTGTAATAATTATTTTCATCTCGTTCTTACTTCTTAGTCCCTTTTCTGGATGATAAGCCTTTTGGTCTAGAATCTAAACTGATATTCTTCCCTCTTATTGTTGGTAGGCTGTACCATTCTCCACAACACAAAGTCAAAGCGGGCATGTTTCTTCTGTCTTTAAACTTGTGCACTATGATCTGGTGTTGCAATTCTTGAAGAAGTTGACTGGCGTTGTCGTGCAAGATATATCTTATAGAACAAGCCGTGCTGTTCAAAATGCTGGCACAAACTGCGCTTCTGATAAAGAAGTTGACGAGCTTCTCATGAAGCTGCCACGTCGATTACGAGATGCACTTCTACCCTTCCAACTTGAAGATGTGAAATTTGCGCTCCAGAGGCAAGGGCGCTGCCTTATTACAGATGAGATGGGGCTTGGCAAGACTCTCCAGGTGAGCATATTGTATTTTGTGTATAACCATTGTGCGGATAGTTTATATGCAAAAAATTGTTTGTTCCACGGTGTTACAACTTGCAAAATACAGTAAATTGGCATATGGATATTGAGCTTGTATCAATACATTTTGGGCAGTAACGGATTGGACTTTTATGTCTATTTTACTGAACTGTTAATTATACAGCACTTGCTTTTTAGATCTTATTAAGAAATCATCATATCTGCTTTTGAGCGTAATTTTTTTCCCCATGTTGAAGCAGTATTATTTTCTTGAACAGAATGGGGAAGCAGTATGTTCTCATTTATTTAAATGCAGGCAATTGCAATAGCTTGTTGATTCAAGGACGAGGGCTCTCTATTAATAGTGTGTCCAGTTGTTCTGCGTTATACTTGGGCGGAGGAATTGGAACGCTGGGATCCTTCATTTCTTCCAAAAGATATTCATCTTGGTACTGATTCAGAGTTCCATTATTCAAGAGTTAATTTTATTAATAGTGTGTCCAGCTGTACTGATGTCAAGTACTATACGTAGTATATTATGGCATCAACTCTACGCCAGCGCAGGGCAATGACAAAGGAAATGTCAAAAAATGTAGCGCCCCAACTACATGCTCAACAGAAACAGGGGCGTGTGGCAAACTGCCAACCAGATTTCCTCAAGCCTGTTCCGGGGTGAGGGCATCTCCAACGCCGATCATTGAAATGTTCGTAATTATCTATACTGGTACAATTTTAACCATCCAACCAGGATCATCAAAATGGATGGTTTGGACGTCCGAAATCCCACAGACCCTCCCCCGACCGGAGGGTGTTCTAAGGAGTGCAGACGTCCACCACGTCGGACTCCGATACCCTCATCTCACCCAAAAACGCTCTTCGGACGCCTTGCCCTAGAACCCTTCACGCATTCAGTATCCGAGAAACCTACTCCGGTTACCCACATTCACGCCTTCGTAGCTCCGTCTACTTCGACTATTTAAAGTCGGCTGGACAACCCCCAACACTACACCTTCAAGCCGAAATCCCGCCGGCCAAGCAACCTAACCCGCATCCGCCGGCCGCCATAGTCATGGGCAACTCTAATATTATGTGATACAACATGCTAATGCTGGAGCATCGCGCCGAGCTTGTGGTGGAGGTCCACGCCTCAGACCTGGCCCTAGGCACACAGTATGGCGGATCAACCTCCGAGCTCTTTTGAGCCGAGCTTAGAGGAGGAGGGCGACACCATGGCCATGGAGTACATCGCAAAAGGCGAGCACGTGTCTGCAAGGGAGGATGTGATGGCCGTCGATTCCCCGCTGTATCTGATGGACTATAAGTGCACATGGCTATTGCAATTTGCGGTAAGTAAAGTATGTTGATCCTACATGAAGCGATTGTGCAAGAAACTACCAGCCCCGCAGCTAAATCGTCACTCACGCGGCTACGTTCACACCTAGAGATAACACCTAGAGCGTTATCTGGAAATATTTAATTTGACTGTTGCTAATGAAAACAATAATATGTGTGGTTTCAACTAATCAACTAAGCAAAGGTAAAAATGTAAATAGAAAGGCGGATAAAATAAAGAGGTGGTGCTTGAGTGATAGGGGCGGTCTTGAGGTATTCAAAATCATCACGCACTACAAGAAAATCTACCTGTGGAGACGTGCAATTTCATAGCTAGAGACGTCTTATTTCATCTCTAGGCAATCATAGAGTCAATTTAGTAAAGCGTCTTCTCACGGACCGTCTCAAAACATGTAGACACACTAGCTAAGCGTGTCTACATGGCATATGAGACACTATATTAAGACGTTCAAAAATCATCTCTAGGTATGTAGAGACGTTATGCTAGATGCGCTCTATCACGTCTCTACATAAAGACCTTCATTCGTCATGGGCCCATTCTTATACACGTTGTGTAGAGATGTAATAATCCTTCTGCGGAGGCACGCCACGGAGCGGCGGGGAGGCCGACTGAGGGCACCCGGCAATAGCCCTGGCTCTGACGCATCAAGAGGTGGTGGATTAGGGCCATCTGTCGCCGGAGTCAATGGCGACGACCAATCCCACGACGGCGGCGGCCATGGCAGGGCTCGGAGCTCGCAGGGAAGAGGCCCTAGGTCACTGGCTTGCTGTGGAGGCCGCCTACGTCTTCTGCGGCAACTCGGGATCCTCGTGGAGCGGCAGATATCGAGCGGGGCACTTCAACAGCATCAAATCAACGGCGGCGGTCCGAGGCCGGAGGCGGGGAAGATGACATTGTGGCACCCTATCCGGTCCTTCACTACTCGAATTCATTGGCTAAGAGGACGAGGGATTCTCGTCAGCGCTTCTTGGAGAGGTGGTTGACGACGGCAACCTGGGGGCTCTCGGGTGTTCTTGTGGGAGAGAGGTAGAGACGGGAGAGAACTAGGGCGAGAGAGAGAGAGAGAGAGAGGAGGGGGAGAGCGCAGAGATTGGTGTGGAGCTCGCGGCCGCAGGGGCGCAGGTCGGGGCATCGGGTTCGCCGGAGTTGGCAGGGAAATAGGTGTGTGAGAGAGAGTTTTCCCTTTTTTCTTGGTAGGCCCACATGTAAGTGAGATAAAAAGAGGTGAGAGGGAGCGAGTGTTTTTTTTCTAGGGATGAAGTGGCCCACATGTAAGTGACATATGCAGTGAGGGTAAAAATGTCCAGGAAACGTCCCTTAGACGGTCAAAGGCCTTTGAGCGAATGAAAATGGCATGGAAAGGTATTTCCATAAGCGCACATGACGGAAGAGGGGCAAAGTTGAGCACTATTTTTATTTAGAGGTAAATATAAGGTCAGACAGAAATTAGGGGGGGTGGGGGAATGTAAATGTCCCTTTTATATACTGTGACTAAATTTTGAAACCTTAAACTATTTTCGATAAATGTGATTCATTAAAAAAATCTGAACTAGTTTTGAAAGCGCTAACAAATTTTGAATACTTTAAACATTATTTTAAAAATAAAATAATCAGAAAAGGAAGAAAAGAAAAAAACAAAAAAAGGAAAAAGAAAAGAAAGTATGGTTCGGAAACATGTGCGTCTTATTAGTAGAAAATACTACTATTTTTTACCATTCGAAAAAATACTACTGTGCGAATCAACCTGTTGTTGAGTTGGTTAGGGGACAATGGTATCTCCAACTCACCAGGGTTCAAATCCCGATGCTCGCATTATTCCTGGATTTATGCCTGGAACTTCAATTTGGACACTTTAATAAATGTCAAAACACCAAACACTCCATAAGGCCCAAATCTTATGCCTGGAACTTCTTCAGTTTGTCCCCCAACTTGATGATTTTGATGTGCCAGGTCCATGAACATGCCAAAGATATGTACAAAGACACAATACAAGGAAAAACTAAATAAAAAAATGTGTGCAATGAACTTGGTTAAACTAGTAAAGACTAAAAACTATGTATTAATGACATGAATTAGTTCTTAGATGGATATGATATGAAAGATTTTGACACTAAAATGTACTCTAAAAGGTAAGCATAAAATCCACTCATCACCATCCAAGTTCAGAAATAGGCGGAGAAACAGTGCAACCTAGTCCTCCTGGAGGAGCACTGCTTGGCGGAGGTTCAGCTGGAGGCGAAGCGTGTGTTCATCGTGGCCGTGATGGAGGTGGACCTAGACGTTTTGACATTGGGCGACTGTGCACATCACCTCAACGACTCTCTGCGAGCTCTGGCAGCTTCGCATCAACGAGGCGCCTCGAGCCTGGCTCTTCGAGGAGCTGGAAACCTACGGCCATGAGTCGCCGGAGCAGCACGACTAGGCCGGACCTTCCGACCCTTTTCTATTTACCATTTTTCCTTTTCGCGTGAATTGGCAACAAATTTTTATTTTTGTCTTGATTTCGATAGTCCTGGTAATCGCCTTTTTGTCCAAATTGCCATCAAATTATTTTTTGTCTTGACATCGAAATACTAGCAACCGCCTCACTTAGTTATTTTTTTTCTGGCCACGGTCTTGTTCCTCTTTCGTCTGACGGCCACAAAAGTGTGGGACAATCCCTTTCGTTTGGTTTTCTAGCATGTCATGTTCTCTTTGTTTCTCGCAGCGACTTTTACATTAACTTATCACTTTTTCTATTCACTTTTTTTCTTTTCGTCCGAACTGACATCAAATAGATTGTTTTATCTTGACTCCAACAATAGTAGCAACCGCCTCGTCTAGTTACTCTTCTATTGTTATAGAGATTAAGCACTTAATGGGTTTAAGGAAGACTTGTATTTCTCATATAGTTAGATCTCAAAATAAAGCTAGTGATTACTTAGCTAAGTTTGCTAGAACCCAAGGCAGGACCTTGACTTGGTTAGGAGCTGGTCGAGATGAAGTAGTGGAAATAGCATCTTATGATTGTAAAGACGTTGTGATTGAGTAATGCAATGCTATTTCTCCCGCAAAAAAGAAAGCAACCGCCTTGTCTAGTTTTTCTTTCCTGCCACCATCTCGGTCCTCTTCCGCCAGATGGACAGAAAAGTATGGATTCATCCCTTTCGATTTGTTTTTTTAGCAGGTCATGTTCCCTTTGTTTTTCCTAGCGACTTTTACATTAAATTATGAATTTTTTATTTATATCTTTTTGTCCAAGTGACATCAAATTAATTTTTGTCTTGACTCCGAAAGTAGTAACAACAGCGTCGCCTAGTTTTTTTCTTCTCGGCACCGTCTCAGTCCTCTTCTATCCGACGGCCAGAAAAGTGTGAAATCACCCCTTTCATTTTGTTTTCTAGCATGTCATGTTCTATTTGTTTTTCCTTGTGACTTTTACATTAAACTATTACTTTTTATATTAATTTGTTTTTCTTTTCGTCCGAACTAACATCAAATTATTTTTTGTCTTGGCTCCGAGCATACTAGCAACCCCCTTTTCGTCCGAACTGCTATCAAGTTATTTTGGTCATGACTCCGACAATGATAGCAACCGCCTCGCCTAGGTTTTCCTTTTCTCGCCACCATCTTGGTCCTCTTCCGACCGATGGTCAGAAAAATGTGGACTCGTCACCTTTTGTTTTGTTTTTTTACCAGGTCATGTTCTCTTTGTTTTACCTAGCGACATTGGCGAAGTGGTGGCAACAATGACACGTTGAAATATTGTATCTTCAACCTCTCCCAACCTCGATGACGTTAGGCTAGGCATCAACGAATGGCCTATGAGGGTCGGTGTTGTCTGATCTGCGATCTTGGAAGTTCGTGTGTCTATCCACAGAAGAAGTTGGCTACCTATTGGTGTGAGGAGTTTGATCTTTCTCTTTTTTACATTAAATATCTCTTTTTTCTATTTAGTTTTTCTTTTCCTCCAAACCCACATCAAATTATCATTTTCATGTCAAACTATTATTTGTCATGACTCCAACAATAGTAGCAACCGTCATCGCCTAGTTTTTTGTTTCCTCCATCTCGGTCCCCTTCCGTCCAACGGCTAGAGAAGTGGGGAGTCGTTCCTTTCATTTCGTATTTTTAGTAGATCATGTTCTCTTTGTTTTTTTCCTAGCGGCATTTGAGAGCGGGTGGCAACAATTGCATGTTTAAATAATGTCTCTTTGACCTCTCCTTACCTTGATGACATGAGGCTAGGCTTCAATGAAGGGCCTATGGGGATAGGTGTTGCAATATCTATTGGTTCTCTTGGGATCTTGCGATTGGTGTGTCTATCCAGGAAACAAGTTGGCTACCTATTGTCATGAAGACTTTGACCTCTTTCATTCTTTTTTTTTTTGCGGCATGGCTCGTTTTTTATAACCCTCTTGGAGGATTGCAAGCTTGTTTTCATGGGGTGCTACCTCAACTGATGTTCCTTTAGCGGCTACTAGATCTCATTATTAGCGGGGAGTGGCTATTGTGGTCTTCAAAACCTTCCATGGCGATGACGTTGTCGATGTCCGTTTTACTCACTGTCTGTTCAGTCTATTTTTTAAACTGCAGTGAGGATGAATAAACGGTGGAAGAAGGCAGTCAATATACAGATCGTTTCGTGTCTTGTTTTGCTTTCTTTGCGATGTCTACTATTTTCTCCGTAAATATCTTATATGAGATGACTTTGGGTGCTTCTCAAAATAAAAATGTAAAGTTAATCATTTTTACTTCCGCTCCGACCGACGCTACATTTTATCTGTTCGAACTAATGAAAACAAAGAAAACAGAAAAAAGGTCCGTCAGCCTAGCCAAAGAGAAGATTGACAGCTAACCCAGACCAACAACACCACAAGAGATACAAGGTCGCCGGCACAACTAAACATGACAGAGAAAAGCACCCCACCGATCTTTGCAGTGTCATCTATATCATCCATCGCACCCGCGACCCGATGACTTTGACTTCACTGCAACATTAAAGGGCACCCGCATCAAGCATGTCCGCCGCAAAGTGTGTTCCTCGACCTCATGGACATTGGAGAGACAAGACATATCCGAAGCAGGGCAGCCATGTGCCGCTCCAAAGGAGGACTAACAAAGACTTGTCCGCCGCACCAAGCATCTCAAGTGTGCTCCTGCCGCCCACCGCCACCGCACAACGGCCAATGACCATCCTCGGACGAACGCGCCATCACGACTCCACACACCACCGGAGCCCCGACCATCCAGACCACCTCAGACCAAGTGTGCCCACCAAGAACCTCTCCAAAGCAATGCTTCCAACAAAGTAAGGCAGCCAAAGATGCCTCATTGCCTATCCGACAAGACGGATCTAGGTTTTCACCCGAAGAAAGGATCCAAAGGCAGGAGGGTGATAGATCTCCTCAGTGATGCCTCCAAGAAGGAAAACAACATCCACGAACGTTGCCATCACCGACATCGAGCAAGACTTTCGTCCGGAGAATCTGGACCCGAACGCCAAGGACAGAAATTCCTGACCACACTACCGCCAGTCGCCCGCACCGCCCCAACACACCTCACACCGCTCCGAAAATGACCGCAGGAATCAACACATGCCAGGACGAAGCCGCCACAACACACCCATCGGCATCCAAGCAGCAGCCTCTGCCCGAGACTGCACCCCACGGCCGATCCGGCGCAGATCCGCCGCCCCGCTCGCCCGCGACGGGTTTGGGTGAGCCCAGATCAGGCCCGCCCCGCCCGCATCCGCAACCACCTTGGACTCCCGATGCCATGATCTGCAAGCACCATAATGGATTAGTTCGTAGCTATATGATTTGTATATATAGGGAGTTGTAAGGATAACAAGAGTGTGCCCTTTTGATCTACTTGTCTGATGTATGACTCATATTTTTGAGGGAATTTGTATAGTGAGCTGTATGGATTCATTTTCAGCATTACCTGGGCCCATAATTTCAATCAGGGGTTTGCACTTTGCTTGTGTTAATAATTGCATTCAGGATTGATCCTCACTTGCTTGTGATCCATAGGCGTCTCCTCATGCTGCTAGTGAAAATTAAGTTGCCGTCGGGCATGTACCGGCTACGGCGAGAGGGCGCAGTCGGATGGGGATGCACCGACGGATACGGACGCGCTGCGCGGCGGCCACGGTAGTTTTATTTTGGAATTGATTGAAACGGCAAACACCACCAATTGGCTGGGCTGGGCTGTGCTAGTGGGCTGAAATACTCCCCACCCGGGCCGAGAGACCCGCCGCTCGTCACTTCTTCTTTTGTCGCCCCCGTTTTAGTTTGTTTAGTACCACATCGCCCCCGCAGGAATTTGTTTCGCGGCTTAAATACGCAGCGTCGTCCATCGTGTTCGCCGACGACGCAAGGCAGGTACCAGCCTTGCCGAGGCAAAAGCAGTCATGACATAAATTCTGGCCGGGTTAAACCCACGGGCCTGTCACCCTAGGTCGCCTCCGGGTGTGTGGGGGGTCAGAGTTTGTGGAGAGGCATGTCTTTTTTTTATTACTACCTTATCTTTTTTGTCCATTCCTTTCCTTGTCATTTTATTTTGAGAAAATAAATGTCCCTGACTGTGCGTATTTATTTTCCTGACATTGGACCCATGCATAATCATTTATTTAGTTTGCTTCAACTCATGTTTTTTTCCTTTGGGTTGAAGAAGCACAAAGGTCTCTTTTCCGGTTGGACTTCCTTATTTTTCACTCAAATTGATGCCAAATCAGCTTTCCCCAACCGCTTAGAATTTTGTCGAATCATATTTTCTTTTGGGAGCCAAAATTGTGGAGTGACGTTAGTCTTTTTTTTCCTTTCCTTTTCTCTTCTAATTAAATAAATGTCCATGGGTATTTATTTTCTTGGTGCTTGGACACATGCCTAATCATTTATTTAATTTCGTTTGGACATATATTCTTTTTATGTCCTTTCAGCCGAAGAAACACAAAGGTTTCGACCTTTTTTGGTTGGACTTCCTTATTTTTCACCCAAATTAATGCCGAATCGTTTTTCCCTTACCACTCAAACTTCCGTTCATTTCTTTTCTTTCCTCCTAGACTCAAGGCAAATTGTTGATGCAGTGGACGAGGGAGAAGAAGCTCACGGCTCATCTGTGACCTTCACCCATTTCTCTCGGAATGACGCCAGGCAGTTTTTTCTTTCTTCTTGTAATGACGTCAAATCATTCTTTTTCATACCTTTCGGACCGACGACATATCATTGATGCGGTGAACGAGGGAGCACCCTGCTTGTGCTCGTGCACTGTAGCAACAATAAAACTGAATCATTTATTTTCCTGGCGCTTGGACACATGCCTAATCATTTATTTTTTTCTGCTTGAACTGGTGTTTTTTTTTTAATTTCCTTTCGGTTGGAGTAACACAAAGGTTTCTTTCCTTTCTGGCTGGACTTCCTTATTTCTCACTCAAATTGATTGCAAATCGCTCTCCTCCTACTGCTAGACTTTTGTTGAATCATTTTTTTTCCTCCTAGGCTCATGACAAATTGTTGATGCGGTGGACTAGGGAGGTTGGCGAGGAAGAGCTCTGGGAGGGCATCCGAGACGACGACGCATGTGTGTGCCGCTGGGAGGACGCGGCGGAGGCAGTCGCCGGCGAGACATGAGAGGAGCAGCTGGGCGAGGCCCGTGCTCATGTGCCGCCGCCGGCTCGGGAGAGGAGTGGTAAAGTGCAGGGTGTTGTTGGGCTAATGGGCCTTATCCACTGGGCTATAGCTAGTTCAGCCTGTCGCCAACAAAATATAACTGGGCCGACATCACTCGTCCTAGTATTTTTTTTCTAGAAAAAACTTGTGTCCTTTTTTGTTACTATCAGATTACCATTTCTCGCCAAAAAATTACAGTTTCCTCAAAAAAAATACAGGTTTCAATTATCAAATCTAATTTCTAAATGAAAAAAACTAATTCCAATGCAAGACAGAGTAATAACAAATAATTAATAGGATAGATGTGCAACAGCTGGAATGTTGAATCGTTTTTATATGAACATCTGGTAAATTCCGAAGCATTCCAGATAGTTTAGAAAATCATTTACAAGGGCGGTCAAAATCAACAGAGGAAAAGAGAGCACCTGGCCTGAGCACCAAACGGAGAAGAATAGAAAAGTAAAATGACCTGTGAGCTTGGAATAAACACAGAAATTTGTCAACATCCTTTAAACATTTTTTTACAGAGTAACAATTTTCCTCTCTAGGCAGGCAAGGCAGAGATGAGTGTCTTCAGCAACTGGAGGAGCAGCCTTGTCCTGAAATCTATGTTCTCTGTAGAGAGAAGTAGCTGACAGTAGGCAATCAGCAATGCAATAGCAGCAGTTTTTAGGCTGTGGTTACTGAATTACCTTCAGATCATATTGTCGAACGTGGGCATTTCAACGTCTCTCCACCTGAACCTAACAGACCAAGAGGCAACATAATGAGAACATCTTTGCTGCAACCTGAACCTTTGTTGTTCAAGAGGCCACCTGAACCTTCTTGTTCCAAGCTATTCGACAGCTTCCACAAGCGCCTCGACCTCAAGCAAGGAGAAGGGCCTCTTTATGCGTCTTTGCGCAATAGCGGGCCACTTTGACTTGCAAACAGGCACAATGGCTCGAGTCTGTGACCTTGGAGAGGCAACGGTGTCGTTTCGAAAGGAGAATGAACAGAACCATGATCACTCAGGACATGGCACTCTACTGGTTGTTTATCACCGACACCGACACCACCTTCATTTCAGAAAAAAAAATGTTCTTCGCACTTTCACCCACACACAGAAGTAAAACTTGACGGCGGGCAAAGGAAGAGAAGATGTTCCATGGTCTCTGTTTCCCCACAAGAACAGCAGCCTACTCCCCCAATTCCCAGCTTCCACTCTCCGGATCAGGAGCCATGATCAGCAACTAGGGGCGCGACTCATGGGACGAAGCCAGAATCGATCATCTATAGAGTCAGTGTTTGTGTGCCGATGCACCTTATAGAAGTGGTGGTGTGGTAGGTGTTCATGTCCGCCGGTGCTCAAGTGTGTATGAATGCATATGCAATATTAATCCTCTGATACATTGTACAATTATGGATCGCCCATTGAAATATCCAAGCCACGGATTCATCCATTTGAGCGACAACCATTTTGGGATGGAGGGAGTATTAGATATATATAGACAATCAAGTAGTAACAGTCTCCAGTTTGCACTGCAATAACCAAACGATACCTTAATAACCCATATATACACAAACAGAACTGAAGCTATTCAAGGAGGCTATATATTCGTAGGTCTGCACACCCCAAATAAATCGTCAGCGCTTGCACTTGTTGCAGAAATGGTTTAGCGCGGACAACTTGGATGCACACCGGTAGCAGAAGCTGTATCCACACCTACAATTGGAGAAAATCAAATTAATATCAAACAAGCTGGGGCCGAGCTCAAATCATTTCACAGTGTGAATGATCTTCATGATCAGATCGTAATTTCCAAAGGGACCAATGAGCAATTTGACATGAAGAAACTAACTCAGGTTTAGTTTGCTGTACCTGCATTTGATGTAATTGCACCCTTCTGATTTCTCCACGTACATCTGGCACTTCGGGCACCGCTGCCACCCCTCCCTGCCGACGAGACGCCTGAGCAAGATGTCCTCCGGGCCGCGCTCGTCCAGTCCAAGCTTCTGGAACTCATTGCAAGTGATGCCGCCATGCCATGGCACAGCGCAGCGGACACAGAAAAGCCGGTGGCAGTGCGGGCACTCCGCCTCCCTGACCGCAGTCACCCCGGCCTCGCTGTCAGCAAGCAGAGGCGCCGAGCATTCTCTGTATGGGCAGTATATCCTCTTGGTGCCAAGCGCAGATTCGCACAGCAGGAAACCCCATTTGTCGAGGAGGTCCAGGGGAATGATGTCATGGCACCTCTCCAGCTCAACGACACCGCCCTTGCAGCCTGGGTCAGGGCATTCGACGCGAGCTACATTGTTGTCCAGCTTTGCGGCGACGTACTGGGTGATACAGCTTGAGCAGAAGACGTGGCCACACGAGTTGACGCTGAACTTGAGGGTCCTCGCCACCATCTCCATGCAGATGTTGCAATAGAACAGATCATCATCACCGTCCTCACCTTCAGAATATCCAACATGAGCGATGTTCTGGCCTAACTTCACGGCGACACACCTAGAGCAGAAGTCGTGGTCGCACGTCCTGAAGTTGGACCGTATACATGCACATGGCACCACATGCATGCACTTAGCACAGTAGAAGTGCTTATCATCGCCGATGTCGTTGCCATCCACCAGCGGTGAATCTTCATTGCCACCGGTAACGAACTTAGGGTCAATGGGCGATGATACAGCTGTTTCAGGCCTGAGTATAAGCAGGTAATGTTGTGTTCATTGCATTGCATGGTAATAGGAACGAATGAACCAAGCGCAAGCATGTAAAACTCACTGCACCATCGCCATGCTGTGGTATCTCTCCGCCGCCGTAGAGTTGTCCACGGTACATTTGACACGAGGGACGTTCTGGCACAGCTTCAAGCCAACACACCTCGAGCAGAAGTCATGGTCGCAAGTGGTGAAGTTGGACCTTATACATGCACATGGCACCACATGCATGCACTTGGCACAAAAGAAGCGCTTACCATCGGTGATGTCGTCCACAGGTGAATCTTCGTTGCCATCGGTGATGGACAAAGGTGCAATGCGCGACGATACTAGGACCGTTTCAGGCCTGAGTATAAAGGGGTAATTTTGGGCTCATTACACCATGTGGTAGTAGGAACGACTGAAATAAGCGCAAGACAGTAAAACTCACTGCAACATTGTCACACCGCGATATTCCTCCGACACTGTCGAACTCTCTCCCGTACATTTGACGCGGGCGACGTTCTGGCACAGCTTCATGGCGACACACCTTGAGCAGAAATTGTGGTCGCACATGGTGAAGTTGTACCTTGTACATGCACATGGCACCACATGCATGCACTTGGCACAGTAGAAGCGCTTACTGTCACTGATGCCGTTTACGGGTGAACCTTCATTGCCATCGGTGATGAACATGGGGTTGATGCGCGATGGTAATTGGACTGTTTCAGGCCTGAGTACAAAGGGGTGATTTTGGGTTCGTTACACCGTGTGGTAGTAGGAACGACTGAAATAAGCGCAAGACAGTAAAACTCACTGCAACATTGTCACGCCGCGACATTCCTCCGACACTGTCGAACTCTCTCCCGTACATTTGACGCGGGCGACGTTCTGGCACAGCTTCATGGCGACACACCTTGAGCAGAAATCGTGGTCGCACATGGTGAAGTTGTACCTTGTACATGCACATGGCACCACATGCATGCACTTGGCACAGTAGAAGCGCTTACTGTCACTGATGCCGTTTACGGGTGAACCTTCATTGCCATCGGTGATGAACATGGGGTTGATGCGCGATGGTAATTGGACTGTTTCAGGCCTGAGTACAAAGGGGTAATTTTGGGTTCGTTACACCGTGTGGTAGTAGGAACGAATGAAATAAGCGCAAGGCAGTAAAACTCACTGCAACATTGTCACGCCGCGATATTCCTCCGACGCTGTTGAGCTCTCTCCCGTACATTTGACGCGGGCGACGGTCTGGCGCAGCTTCATGGCAACACACCTTGAGCAGAAGTCGTGGTCGCACATGGTGAAGTTGTACCTCATACATGCACATGGCACCACATGCATGCACTTGGCACAGTAGAAGCGCTTACTGTCACTGATGTCGTTTACGGGTGAACCTTCATTGCCATCGGTGATGAACATGGGGTCGATGCGCGACGGTACTTGGACCGTTTCAGGCCTGAGTATAAAGGGGTGAGTTGAGTTTGTTAAACCGTGTGATAGTAGGAACGAATGAAATAAGCACAAGCAAATAAAATCACCGCAAGATCGTCACGCCGCGATATTTCTCCGACGCCGTCGAGCTCTCCCCAGTGCATTTGAGGCGGGCGACATTCTGGGGTAGCTTCATGGCAACACAGCTCGAGCAGAAGTCATGGTCGCACATGCTGAAGCAGGGCCGAATACATGCACATGGCACGACAGACATGCACTTGGCACAATAGAAATGTTTACCATCACCAATGTCGTTGCCGTTGACTAGTGAACCTCCATTGCCGTCGATGATGAACATGGGGTCGATGCGCCGCGGTAGTAGGATTGTTTGAGGCCTGAGTATAAAGGGGTAATTTTGAGTACATTGTGGCGAGCAAATACATTTCCGTGATGTGTGGCAGTACCAACAAATGAACCAAGTGGAGGAGAGTAGAACTCACCGCATTGTCGCCATAGCGAGGAGGTCGTGGGGGATGATTCCGCGGCAGCTCTCACAGCTACACAGCTCAACCAGAAGGGGCGACCTGCTGAAGGTGTGCCGTATAGAGTGGCGGAGTCAGGACAGAAGCGATTGCACAATAAGTATATAATTTGAACTCAACAGTTAACAATCCAACAAAATAGATGCAAGATGAGAAAATGTATGTATATATAAAACAATAGTGTGGAGATACAAAGGAGAGCAGATCTCTTCATCTTCTATTCTACAGCATGAATGCAAGTAACGGGATGCGTAGATCTGAGTAAATCCACCCCGCATACACATAACTTCAGCTCGATTTTGGTCGAATCGTTCAATGCAGTATGCATCTGGGTTTATTTTTTGTTAGAATATATGATGATGCATCAGTTTAGATTAGAACCTAGTACTGTAGAAATTAGGAATTACCCTCGGGGGTCCGGCTGCGGGCTGCGCCTGTCCCAAAGTTGCCCTGGATCAGAACCTGAAGCAGAATCAGAGCAATCCACCACCTACACTACCAACTGAAGCTGATCGCCCGCTTGATCTCGAAGCAATTTCATCAGCCGACACAGTTACCGAGTGGAGTAGCAGGCAGCAGCTCCTGCGCGAGTCAGCGAGCAGCGGAGCGAGATCGGCGGCTGGGCGGGGGCCAGACGGGGAGGCTGGCTAGGAGCACTGCTGGGCGATAGGGGAATGGCGCGTAGGCGGACGCACAGAGGAGGCAGCTAGCGTGACGGCGGCGGCCGGCAGCCGGCGGAGAGCAACTAGGTCGTGAGTGGGACGCGTGGGTAGGGCCCAAGGGGGTCGTGCGCGTGTCGTGCCTTCGTTTCCGCCGTGGGCTGCAGCTGGGCTGGGCTAAGACTTCGGGCCGAAACATACAGGGGCTTAAAAAATGGGAAACGATGCACCAATAAAAAAAGCGAATTACGCGTGAGCATTGTAAATGCCCAAAAAATACGATTTTTTCTAGACATGTAAATTTTTATGTCCAAATGTCGTCTGCAAATGTTTAGAGCGAAAGTACAACGCCGGCAAATTTTTGGCATTTATAGACCAGTAGACTTTGTTTTTTCCACTGACGAAGCATAGTTGTTCAGTTTCACATGACAATTGTCAATCACACTTTTGACACTAACATGATCATGTGCAAAAAAAAAACAATCACAATTTAAAATTTTATTTGATGTTCATTTGCTCCGAGCAGCCAAAATGTCGAGCCCTCACCAATTCGTCAATAAATGACCAGTCGGGTGAACTGAATCACCAATCAGTCCAAACCTAATCAGAATTGGAAGAAGGATTGATAGATGGTTATTTGTTTGTTTGGAAACTGAAAAAAAAATTAAGCAGAGATGGAAAAGAAAATTAAATAGCAAGATGATGATGAACATCACCTTACAAAAAACGTCTCTGTACCGTGATATAAGATGTTTTTGCAGCTCAATTTGAACTGCAAAAACGTCTTATATTTTTGTACGGAGGGAGTAAGAAATATTGAAACAACAATTGAACTCTCGGTGCCAAGTTAGCTACTGTAGCATCTTCAGAGACGATAACAGTAGCTTAATGCAAGTAGGTCCATTCATTTTCACGCGTCTTCACAAACAGGAAAGAGCAAAGCAAATTTAACTGGGTCTTGAACTTCTTGGATTGAGTCTAGCACTCCAGCTCCACACTCTCACGCATGAAGCCCTCAGCAAAAGTAAATCCAGAGGCAATGCCCTAAACAAATCCGTGCACAAACAATGGTCTACAACCAACCACCAATCAAGTAACTAGCATCGTGTTAATTAGTACTAGAAATAGTGTCGTAAGTAAAACGAAGATATGTCATTGCTGAACATAATCACGTGCTCTTTCTTCTTATTAGCTTCCATCTGTAAGTAAGAGAGGGCGGATCTAAGACATTTAATCGACAAACGCAAAGCAGCAAAAAAAGTTAAAAGACGCTCGACAATAAATCTAAAACTGTCTTATCGTACCTCGTGGCAATCCCAGCAGCTCTACTCTGAAAGTCTGAATGACAACCAAATGGCAAACCAGCGCATGCTAGCATAATCGACAAAAACAGTACAAAACTGCACATGACTATAAGTTCTTGGTCCATCACTCTGAAGACAGACCGTTCCATCTTATATTTCAGAAGATTACAGAAACTGTTTTGACCGACCAGTTAATCGAACTTAACTTTCAGGTTAACAGCATTGACTGAAACAGGGTCAATTTGCTGGTGTAAATGTAAGCGGAGGATGTCACAGGTCAAAGATGAAAACATGTCATCCTGATTCATGCGCGCACAAAGTGTAAAATCTAGGATCGATCCTGAGTCCCGATGCTCCCGAAAGCTCAGTTTATTTACAGTAAGCAGGCGCAACATCACTACAACCAAGCTCCCCCCTCTGTTGGCTTTTGTCTGCTCCTCTGGTCTCTTTAGTCATCGTGGTCGTCGAAAGCACTCGGAGGCAGCGTGAACATCTTCATACACTTTGGATCAGCAACGCCCTAATGAAATAAATACACAAGAAACCATTTACAACCAAGCAAGTGATTAGCAGCATTTGTGTTGGTCGAACTAACGTCACAGAGCCAAAGAAACGACATGACCGTCAAACTATATCTTATCTTATCTTTCTTAGCTTCCATCTGCAAAAGAGGGTGAAACGTGTATAGTTAACAGCAAAGCAACAAGAATGTTAAAGGCTCGGCCCAAAAATTAACCATCGTATCGTTCATACATCTTCGTCGTCCGAGTCGCTGCTCCAGCCTACATAACAATGTCCAAAGGGTGAAACCACATTCAAGTGACCGGCAAGGTATTCACCGGCACTGTTGGGGTGCTTCATATGGACATCCCCATCCTTGGTACAACCATAGCAGTGTCCTTTATTAACAAACACAAGAAAAGAGTCAACTGCGAGGTAACCAACCAGGCAACAATATTATGATATCATAATTGCTGACTATTTTGAGTACTGAAGGTAAAATATTTTCTTTGTACACAACAGCCATGGCCGTGCATGAACCAGCAGTTTGAAAATGTTTACGAATGTAAAGCTCACGGATGTAAGCAAGGGGCAAACTAACAACTAACGACACTAAAGATAAGTACTACAGTCAGAAACACATTTATAGTTATATGTAACAGATAAGCTCAAGTTGCTGCCACACCCACAAAATGCATTTCAGCAATATACTCAAAACTAAGAAAAGGTTTTCATTGCCACAGTTAGAATCACCAGCTCCTTTGTTTTGCAGTGCACAACATCTTTAAGTTCATATGCAAATCCTGTCTTAAAAAGCATGGGTCAGATCAACAACTATTGCATGGATAAAACAATGAGAGAGACAGAGAGACAGAGACAGAGACAGGCACAGGCACAGACAGACAGACAACACACACACACACACACACACGCACACACAGCGCACGCACGCACGCACGCCTGCCCACACACGCACGCACGCACACGCGCGCGCGCACACACACACACACACAGAGAGAGAGAGAGAGAGAAGAGAGAAGAGAGAGAGCACCCCCAAAAGACTATGATCCTCATTATGCTTGTCCACCAAAGCTTGAAGTAATCTGCGCATTCGATTATGAACTTGCTGGATCATATACGATCTTGAACGCTTCTTCCTTCTGCCATCAGGCCAATAAAGAGCTTTTTCTATAGAAATCTCTAGTGAAGGAACCCCACCTTGATTCGTTAACCTAATTTAGATCGTAGCATTTTATATGGTCAATACCTTGTACTTTCTCAAAATTGGACAATAAGAAGTTATACCGGACTATGATGCTCTGGTTTGCGCAAAAGGTTGCACACTGGCAACCCAAGAACAAGAACAGAACAAAACAGGATTGTTCACATGCCTACAAGTTCTTGGACCACAACTCTTAGAAAAAGCTATCACTTTTTTGACTAGTTACTAGAGCGCTGTCACGATTAATTGACGGAAACAGAGGTGGGTGTGTGGCACTTTGTTAGTTTCAGCTATTTTTATGATTTATACACTATATATTTTAACAACTATCTCACAAATAAATATACAATAAACTTTCAGTGGCACAAAAACAGGAATATACAAATCATCTAGACTAGTGTTTTCCACAATGAATTTGTCAGGTTATGTGGAATCTAGGTTAAAGTCATTTCATATTAATTTCGCTATCCATATGCTCGTCTTTCGCGGGCTAAAGGCCTGAAGCCTGTGGTTAATTTAATACTCCATCCGTTCCTAAATATAAGTCTTTTTAGACATTTCAAATGGACCACAATATACGGATGTATGTAGACATATTTTAGAGTGTAGAACTGTAGATTCACTCATTTTACTCCGTATATAATCACTTGTTGGAATCTCTAGAAAGATTTATATTTCGGAACGGAGGGAGCATAATAGAGTAACCCTGTTTGGATATAATCAATAGCAGACATGCACACAAAACCAGGGGTAGTAGTAAGAACATTCATCTAGAAATGAGTTGAGGAAATTTACAGTTTTGGATCCCGATGTAGATGAAAATAGCGATCCATAGCCTTGTCAACTTCCTCTAAGCTCTGAAACGGCCCGCCCACCCTTCAGGTAGAGATGCCTGAGGAGGTAGTTCCCGTCCCCATCGACACGTATAAAGACTGTGATCGGCTCAAAGCCGCCGGTGGGACTGCGCCGGGGGAGGCACTCCCGAGGAATAACCTTGGGCGCCATCACAACGGCCGCCATAATTCGAGGTGGGGAAGACGGGAAGACGATTAGGGTTTGACGATTCCGATTGGGGACAAGCTAGACGGAGTTTTCTTTTCTTGAGAGCATCTCTAACAGCCGTCCAACGGCGCGTTAAAAACTACTTTGCTGCGCGCCCATTGCTTGGTTTGGCGCGGCGGGCAGCGCTGCCTCCAGCAGCGACGCTAAAATACAGCGCGCGTGCAGCTCTAGCAGTGCGCGCGACTCGCGCACAAACAACATATGCATTTCAAAACACAAACAAAAAGATCAAACATAAATAAAATAAATTAAAATAAATAGTTCAATTTCGTTATTTATCGTTCAAAACAACAAATAGTGCAATAAACACAACAAATAGTTCAACAATACAAATGTCGAACGCACAAATCATGATGCTCTTTGACGTCCATTTCATGTCCACCACTCCTCAATGAGATCCTTCTGAAGATCATCATGCGCTGCGGGGCGTCGAATGACATAGTAGGAGGCAACAAAACGGGCGACCCTTTCAGCCCTCCGTCGCACTCGCACGGGATGTCCCAACAGCTGATACTGAGAGTAGTCTACATCTTGGCCACGCTCATTCTCGATGATCATGTTATGCATGATCACACAAGCTGCATGATGTACCAAAGCATTTTTTGATCCCAAAATCTAGTCGGTCCTCTCACAATAGCAAATTGGGCTTGCAAAATCCCAAAAGCTCTCTCCACATCTTTTCTAGCCGCCACCTGAGCATTATGGAAATCAAGATTTTTCCTACCTTCCGGCTTTTTCAACGGCTTCACAAATGTTTGCCACTTTAGATAGATGCCATCCGCTAGATAATAGCCGTAGTTGTATGTACGGCCATTTGCTACAAACTGCACCGGTGACAAATCACCATTTGCAATCTTATTCATCAATGGTGACCGGTTGACAACATTGATGTCATTCAAAGATCCAGGCATTCCAAAGAATGCATGCCAAATCCAAGTCTCTTGATCGGCCACCGCTTCAAGGATTATACTTGAACCCTTTTTTTGGCCGTGGAATTGCCCATGCCATGCCTTTGGACAATTCTTCCAACTCCAATGCATGCAATCTATTGAGCCAAACATACTAGGGAAGCCGCGAGCTTTGTTCATCTCCAATAGCCTTGCGACGTCTTCAGCATTGGGAGATCTCAAATACTCCTGGCCAAACACTTGCACAATTCCGACTGCACTAGTAGAAAAAGGGGCTTTCGTTCGGGCCTGGCCAGCCCATTAGTCCCGGTTCTGCCACGAACTGGGACCAATGGAGGCATTTGTCCCGGTTCGAGAGCCCAGGGGGGCGACCGGGGCCTCGTGGGCATTGGTCCCGGTTCGTCTGGGCCCATTTGTCCTGGTTCTTGGCACGAACCGGGACCAATGGGCCTTGCTCCTGTCCCACAACCATTGGTCCTGGTTCGTGGAAGGAACCGAGACAGAAGGAAGGCCTTTAGTCCCGATTCCATCCACGAACCGGGACAAATGAGTTGCCTATATATATATACCCCATCGCCGGCGAGCAAAGCACTCCACAGTGCTCTGTTTTTTGCTGGCCGGCGAGGGGGAGGGCATTGGATACTCTAGCTCACCTCCTATGCACATGAGGTGTTCGATGAAATGCCCGAGCCACACTAGTTAAGCTACCTACTCTCGAAGCTCGACCTCCGAGCTCCATTTTTCCCGAGATTTATCTAGGTTTATATTAGCGGTCCGTCACGCCCCGTCCTCGTCTTCACCGCCGTCGATCGCCCGCGCCGATCGCGTCGTCGGGACCACCGTGGTGAGCCTCTTGTTCTTATCTTCTTTTTGAAAAAAAATCTTACTTTACATAGATACTTGTCTAATTTTCTTACTTCTGGCACACATAATTATATATAATGCACGCAGATGAACCGGCAATGGATGTACGGTGACAGACACACCTCCGAGTACATTAAGGGCATGCATAATTTTCTCGAAGTGGCTGAGGCAAACAAGCAGAATGGTTTTATGTGTTGTCCATGCCCTAGCTGTGGGAATGCGAGGTCTTACTCTGACTCGAAAACCCTTCACACCCACCTTCTTTATAAGGGTTTCATGCCACACTATAATGTTTGGACCAAGCACGGAGAAATATGGGTTATGATGGAAGACAGCGAAGAAGAAGAGGACGGTGACAACTATGTGCCCCCTGAAATACGGTGATGCTGCAACGGTGGAAGCTGATGAAGATCAAGAGGAATCAGACGATGTGCCCGATGATGATCTCCGCCGGGTCATTGTTGATGCAAGGGAAAAGTGTGAAAGTGAAAAGGAGAAGCTTGCTACCTCTTGAGCACTGCGTTGGTTTTCCCCGAAGAGGAAGGGATGATGCAGCAAAGTAGCGTAAGTATTTCCCTCAGTTTTTGAGAACCAAGGTATCAATCCAGTAGGAGGCTACCCGCGTGTCCCTCGTACCTGCACAAAACAAATAAATCCTCGCAACCAACGCGAATAGGGGTTGTCAATCCCTACACGACCACTTACGAGAGTGAGATCTGATAGATATGATAAGATAATATTTTTGGTACTTTTGTGATAAAGATGCAAAGTAAAATAAAGGCAAAGTAAAAGGCAAAGGAAATAACTAAGTAGTAGGAGATTAATATGATAAAGATAGACCCCGGGGCCATAGGTTTCACTAGTGGCTTCTCTCGAGAGCATAAGTATTCTACGGTGGGTGAACAAATTACTGTTGAGCAATTGACAGAATTGAGCATAGTTATGAGAATATCTAGGTATGATCATGTATATAGGCATCACGTCCGAGACAAGTAGACCGACTCCTGCCTGCATCTACTACTATTACTCCACTCATGGACCGCTATCCAGCATGCATCTAGAGTATTAAGTTAAAAACAGAGTAACGCCTTAAGCAAGATGACATGATGTAGAGGGATAGACTCATGCAATATGATGAAAACCCCATCTTGTTATCGTCGATGGCAACAATAAAATACGTGCCTTGCTGCCCCTACTGTCACTGGGAAAGGACACCACAAGATTGAACCCAAAGCTAAGCAGCAATCCCATTGCAAGAAAGATCAATCTAGTAGGCCAAATCAAACTGATAATTTGAAGAGACTTGCAAAGATAACCAATCATACATAAAAGAATTCAGAGAAGATTCAAATATTATTCATAGATAGATTTGATCATAAACCCACAATTCATTGGTCTCAACAAACACACCGCAAAAAGAAGATTACATCGAATAGTTCTCCACAAGAGAGGGGGAGAACATTGTATTGAGATCCAAAAAGAGAGAAGAAGCCATCTAGCTAATAACTATGGACCCGTAGGTCTGAGGTAAACTACTCACACTTCATCGGAGAGGCTATGGTGTTGATGTAGAAGCCCTCCATGATCGATGCCCCCTCTGGCGGAGCTCCGAAACAGGCCCCAAGATGGGATCTCGTGGATACAGAAAGTTGCGGCGGTGGAATCAGGGTTTTGGCTCCGTATCTGATTGTTTGGGGGTACGTAGGTATATATAGGAGGAAGGAGTACGTCGGTGGAGCAACAGGGGGCCCACGAGGGTGGAGGGCGCGCCTGGGGGAGGGGGGGGGTAGGCGTGCCCCCTACCTCGTGGCCTACTCTTTTGTGTCTTGACGTAGAGTCCAAGTCTCCCGGGTCTTGTTCGTTGAGAAAATAACGTTCCCGAAGGTTTCATTCCGTTTGGACTCCGTTTGATATTCCTTTTCTTCGAAACCCTAAAACAGGCAAAAAACAACAATTCTGGGCTGGGCCTCCGGTTAATAGGTTAGTCCCAAAAATAATATAAAAGTGGATAATAAAGCCCAATAATGTCCAAAACAGTAGATAATATAGCATGGAGCAATCAAAAATTATAGATACGTTGGAGACGTATCAAGCATCCCCAAGCTTAATTCCTGCTCGTCCTTGAGTAGGTAAATGATAAAAACAGAATTTTTGATGCGGAGTGCTACTTGGCATAATTTTAATGTAATTCTTCTTAATTGTTGTATGAATATTCAGATCTGAAAGATTCAAGACAAAAGTTCATATTGACATAAAAATAATAATACGTCAAGCATACTAACTAAGCAATTATGTCTTCTCAAAATAACATGGCCAAAGAAAGTTCATCCCTACAAAATCGTATAGTTTAGTCATGTTTCATTTTCGTCACACAAGAATGCTCTCATCATGCACAAACCCGATGACAAGCCAAGCAATTGTTTCATACTTTAGTAATCTTAAACCTATAAACTTTTACGCAATATATGAGCGCGAGCCATGGACATAACACTATAGGTGGAATACAATATAATGAGGGGGGTTATGTGGAGAAGACAAAAAGGAGAAAGTCTCACATCAACGAGGCTAATCAATGGGCTATGGAGATGCCCATCGATTGATGTTAATGCAAGGAGTAGGGATTGCCATGCAACGGATGCACTAGAGCTATAAATGTAAGAAAGCTCAACAAAAGAAACTAAATGGGTGTGCATCCAACTTGCTTGCTCACGAAGACCTAGGGCACTTGAGGAGGCCCATTTTTGGAATATACAAGCCAAGTTCTATAATGAAAAATTCCCATTAGTATATGAAAGTGATAACTCAAGAGACTCTCTAATGAAGAACATGGTGCTACTTTGAAGCACGAGTGTGGAAAAAGGATAGTAGCATTGCCCCTTTTATTTTTATTTTTTTATTTGGCATTTATTATTTTATTTGGCCCTTCCTTTTTTCTCTTTTTGGGACAATGCTCTATGAATGATGATCATCACATTTTTATTTACTTACAACTCAATATTACAACTCGATATCTAGAACAAAGATATGACTCTATATGAATGCCTCCGGCGGTGTACCGGGATATGCAATGGACCAAGAGTGACATGTATGAAAGAATTATGAACGGTGGCCTTGCCACAAATACTATGTCAACTACATGATTATGCTAATTAATATGACAATGATGAATGTGTCATGATGAACGGAATAGTGGAAAGTTGCATGGCAATATATCTCGGAATGGCTATGGAAATGCCATAATAGCTAGGTATGGTGGTTGTTTTGAGGAAGATATAAGGAGGTTTATGTGTGAAAGAGCGTATCATATCACGGGGTTTGGATGCACCGGCGAAGTTTGCGCCAACTCTCATTGTGAGAAAGGGCAATGCACGGTACCGAAGAG
Source organism: Triticum dicoccoides (assembly GCF_002162155.2). Lineage (NCBI taxonomy): Eukaryota > Viridiplantae > Streptophyta > Magnoliopsida > Poales > Poaceae > Triticum > Triticum dicoccoides. Next base: position 758,668,052 of record NC_041382.1, read on the forward strand.
GCTAGCAAGGATGGAAGGGTGAGAGTGCGTATAATCCATAGACTCAACATTAGTCATAAAGAACTCACATACTTATTGCAAAAATCTACAAGTCATCAAAAACCTCGGTACTACGCGCATGCTCCTAGGGGGATAGATTGGTAGGAAAAGACCATCGCTCGTCCCCGACCGCCACTCATAAGGAAGACAATCAAATAACATCTCATGTTTCAAATTTGTTACACAACGTTTACCATACGCGCATGCTACAGGACTTGCAAATTTCAACACAAGTATTTTTCAATTTCACAACTACTCAACTAGTACGACTTTGATATTATTACCTCCATATCTCAAAACAATCATCAAGCATCAAACTTCTCTTAGTATTCAAAACACTCTTAAGAAAATTTTACTAACTTTGAATACCTAGAATATTAGGATTTTAAGCAAATTACCATGCTATTTAAGACTCTCAAAATAATCTAACTGAAGAATGATAGATCAATAGTTTCTATAAAACAAATCCACCACCGTGCTCTAAAAGATATAAGTGAAGTACTAGAGCAAAACCATATAACTCAAAAGATATAAGCGAAGCACATAGAGTATTCTAACAAATTCCAAATTATGTATGGCTCTTTCAAAAGGTGTGTACAACAAGGATGATTGTGGTAAACTAAAAAGTAAAGACTCAAATAATACAAGATGCTCCAAGCAAAACACATATCACGTGGCGAATAAAAATATAGGTCCAACTAAAGTTACTGATAGAAGTAGACGAAAGAGGGGATGCCTTCCGGGGCATCCCCAAGCTTTGGCTTTTAGGTGTCCTTATATTATCTTGGGGGTGCCATGGGCATCCCCAAGCTTAGGCTCTTGCCACTCCTTGTTCCATAATCCATCAAATCTTTACCCAAAACTTGAAAACTTCACAACACAAAACTTAAAGTAGAAAATCTCGTGAGCTCCGTTAGCGAAAGAAAATAAAATTACACTTCAAGTTATTGTAATGAAATCATTCTTTATTTATATTGGTGTTATACCTACTGTATTCCAACTTCTCTATGGTTTATAAACTATTTTACTAGCCATAGATTCATCAAAATAAGCGAACAACACACGAAAAACAGAATCTGTCAAAAACAGAACAGTCTGTAGTAATCTGTAGCTAGCGCAAGATCTGGAACCCCAAAAATTCTAAAATAAATTTCTGGACGTGAGGAATTTAGCTATTAATCATATGCAAAAAGAATTAACCAGCAGTTCTCGTGAGTGCTAAAGTTTCTGTTTTTTACAGCAAGTGTAACAAGACTTTCCCCAAGTCTTCCCAACGGTTCTACTTGGCACAAACACTAATTAAACACAAAAAACACAACCAAAACAGCGGCTAGATAAATTATTTATTACTAAATAGGAGCAAAAAGCAAGGAATAAAAATAAATTGGGTTGCCTCCCAACAAGCGCTATCGTTTAACGCCCCTAGCTAGGCATAACAAGCAAGGATAGATCTAGGTATTGCCATCTTTGGTAGGAAATCCATAAGTGGCTCTCATAATAGATTCATAAGGTAATTTATTTTTATTTCTAGGAAAGTGTTCCATGCCTTTCCTTAATGGAAATCGGAATCTAATATTTCCTTCCTTCATATCAATGATTGCACCAAAATCACACAAAGTCTTTGGAATCGTGGAAACACTAGCACCCAAATCACATAAAGCATAGAATTCATGATCTTTAATTTTAATTTTAATAGTTGGTTCCCACACATCATAAAGCTTTCTAGGTATAGAAACTTCCAATTCAAGTTTTTCTTCATAAGATTGCATCAAGGCATCAACGATATGTTTAGTAAACGTTTTATTTTGACTATAAGCATGAGGAGAATTTAGCACGGATTGTAACAAGGAAATACAATCAATCAAATAGCAATTTTCATAGTTAAATTCCTTGAAATCCATAATAGTGGGTTTAGCAACATCTAGGGTTTTAATTTCTTAGCATCAAGATCAACAAATTCCGAATTCTTGGAATGCCTTCTAGGTAAAGGTGGATCATATTCAGTCCCATAATTATCAAGATTCATATTGCAAAACAAAGATTTAATAGGGGACACATCAATAACTTTTAGATCTTCATCATTATTTTCATAGGAACTAGAAGAACACACACTTATAAAGGCATCTTTCTTAGGACGCATCCTAGCGGTTCTTTCTTTGCACTCATCAATGGAAATTATCATGGCTTTGAGAGACTCATTGACATCATGCTTAGGTGGAATAGATATAAGTTTCAAAGAATCAACATCAAGAGTAATTCTATCAACGTTCCTAGCCAAATCATCAATCTTAAGCAATTTTTCTTCAATCAAAGCATTGAAATTCTTTTGCGAAGTAATAAATTCTTTAATATTAGATTCAAAATCAGAGGGCATCTTATTATAATTTCCATAAGAATTGTTGTAGGGATTACCATAATTATTAGAGGGATTACTAGGATAAGGCCTAGGATTGAAATTTGCTCTATACGCGTTGTTACCAAAATTGTTCCTACCAACAAAATTCACATCCATAAATTCATTATTATTCTCAATCAAAGTAGACAAGGGCATATCATTAGGATCAGAAGAAACACTCTTATTAGCAAATAATTTCATAAGTTCATCCATCTTTCCACTCAAAACTTTAATTTCTTCTATCGCATGCACCTTTTTATTAGTAGATCTTTCAGTATGCCATTGAGAATAATTAACCATAATATTATCTAAGAGTTTAGTAGCTTCTCCTAAAGTGATTTCCATAAAAGTGCCTCCCGCGGCCGAATCTAAAAGATTTCTAGAAGCAAAATTCAATCCGGCATAAATTTTTTGTATAATCATCCACAAATTCAAACCATGAGTAGGGTAATTACGTATCATTAATTTCATCCTCTCCCAAGCTTGTGAAACATGTTCATGATCAAGTTGCTTAAAACTCATAATATCGTTTCTAAGAGAGATGATCTTAGCGGGAGGAAAATACTTAGAGATAAAAGCATCTTTGCACTTATTCCATGAATCAATACTATTTTTAGGCAAAGACAAAAACCAAGCTTTAGCACAATCTCTGAGCAAAAAAGGAAATAGCTTCAATTTAACAATATCATTATCCACATCTTTCTTCTTTTGCATGTCACACAAATCAACGAAGCTATTTAGATGGGTAGCGGCATCTTCACTAGGAAGGCTGGAAAACAGATCTTTCATGACAAGATTCAGCAAAGCAATATTAATTTCACAAGATTCAGCATCGGAAAGAGGAGAAATCAGAGTGCTAATAAAATCATTGTTGTTGGTATTGGTGAAGTCACACAGTTTCGTATTATCTTGAGCCATTGTGACAAGCAAACAACTAACACACAAGCAAACAAAAAGCAAGCGGGAAAAAAGAGGCAAATAGAGAAAGAGAGGGAGGATAGAGAGGATAGAGAGAGAGAGAGAGAGAGGGCGAATAAAACGGCAAGGGTGAAGTGGGGGAGAGGAAAACGAGAGGCAAATGGCAAATAATGTAATGCGGGAGATAAGGGTATGTGATGGGTACTTGGTATGTTGTCTTTTGCGCAGACCTCCCCGGCAACGGCGCCAGAAATCCTTCTTGCTACCTCTTGAGCACTGCGTTGGTTTTCCCCAAAGAGGAAGGGATGATGCAGCAAAGTAGCGTAAGTATTTCCCTTAGTTTTTGAGAACCAATGTATCAATCCAGTAGGAGGCTACGCGCGAGTCCCTCGTACCTGCACAAAACAAATAAATCCTCGCAACCAACGCAAATAGGGTTTGTCAATCCCTATAAGGCCACTTACGAGAGTGAGATCTGATAGATATGATAAAGATAATATTTTTGGTATTTTTGTGATAAAGATGCAAAGTAAAATAAAGGAAAAGTAAATAGAAAAGGAAATAACTAAGTAGGAGGAGATTAATATGATAAAGATAGACCCGGTGGCCATAGATTTCACTAGTGGCTTCTCTCGAGAGCATAAGTATTCTACGGTGGGTGAACAAATTACTGTTGAGCAATTGACAGAATTGAGCATCGTTATGAGAATATCTAGGTATGATCATGTATATCGGCATCACGTCGAGACAAGCAGACCGACTCCTGCCTGCATCTACTACTATTACTCCACTCATCGACCGCTATCCAGCATGCATCTAGAGTATTAAGTTAAAAACAGAGTAACGCCTTAAGCAAGATGACATGATGTAGAGGGATAGACTCATGCAATATTAAGAAAACCCCATCTTGTTATCCTCGATGGCAACAATACAATACGTGCCTTGCCGCCCCTTCTGTCACTGGGAAAGGACACCGCAAGATTGAACCAAAAGCTAAGCACTTCTCCCATTGCAAGAAAGATCAATCTAGTAGGCCAAACCAAACTGATAATTCAAAAAGACTTGCAAAGATAACCAATCATATATAAAACAATTCAGAGAAGATTCAAATATTAATCATAGATAGACTTGATTATAAACCCACAATTCATCGGTCTCAACAAACACACCGCAAAAAGAAGATTACATCGAATAGTTCTCCACAAGAGAGGGGGAGAACATTGTATTGAGATCCAAAAAGAGAGAAGAAGCCATCTAGATAATAACTATGGTCCCGTAGGTCTGAGGTAAACTACTCACACTTCATCGGAGAGGCTATGGTGTTGCTGTAGAAGCCCTCCGTGATCGATGCCCCCTCCGACGGAGCTCCAGAACAGGCCCCAAGATGGGATCTCGTGGATATAGAAAGTTGCGGTGGTGGAATTAGGGTTTTGGACCGGTATCTGACCGTTTGGGGGTACGCAGGTATATATAGGAGGAAGGAGTACATCGGTGGTGCAACAGGGGGCCCACGAGGGTGGAGGGCGCGCCAGGGGGGGTAGGCATGCCTCCTACCTCGTGGCCTCCTCTTTTCTTTCTTGACGTAGGGTCCAAGTCTCCCGGGTCTTGTTCGTTGAGAAAATCATGTTCCCGAAGGTTTCATTCCGTTTGGACTCCGTTTGATATTCCTTTTCTTCGAAACCCTAAAACAGGCAAAAAACAACAATTCTGGGTTGGGCCTCCGGTTAATAGGTTAGTCCCAAAAATAATATAAAAGTGGATGATAAAGCCCAATAATGTCCAAAATAGTAGATAATATAGCATGGAGCAATCAAAAATTATAGATACATTGGAGACGTATCTCCTGGCCCGTGACTCTATGTATGTATAACCTTCCTCCTTGGATGTGCATGAAGCGGAAGTTCATTATGATGCCAATTCTCATCCAAGGCCCTAAGAAACCCGTCAACGACATTGATGTGTACCTAAGGCCATTAGTTGAAGAACTTTTACAGCTGTGGAATGGAAACGGTATATGTGCATGGGATGGGCACAAACAGGAGGAATTTAACCTGCATGCATTGCTGTTTGTAACCATCAATGATTGGCCCGCTCTCAGTAACCTTTCAGGACAGACAAACAAGGGATACCACACATGCACGCATTGTTTAGCTGACACCGAAAGTATATACCTGGACAGATGCAGGAAGAATGTGTACCTAGGCCATCGTCGATTTTTCCCGACCAACCATCAATGTCGAAAGAAAGGAAATCATTTCAAAGGCAAGGTAGATCACTGGAAGAAGCCCGCCATGCATACCGGTGATCACGTACTTGCTATGGTCTCTGATTTACATGTAATCTTTGGAAAGGGTCCCGGCGGACTAGCTGTTCCGAATGACGCTGAGGGACGCACACCCATGTGGAAGAAGAAATCTATATTTTGGGACCTACCCTATTGGAAAGACCTAGAGGTATGCTCTTCAATCGACATGATGCACGTGACGAAGAAACTTTGCGTGAACCTGTTAGGCTTCTTAGGCGTGTATGGGAAGACAAAAGATACACCTGAGGCACGGGAGGACCTGCAACGTTTGCACGAAAAAGGCGGCATGCCTCCAAAGCAGTATGAAGGTCCTGCCAGCTACGCTCTTACCAAAGAAGAGAAGGAAATCTTTTTTGAATGCCTGCTCAGTATGAAGGTCCCGACTGGCTTCTCGTCTAATATAAAGGGAATAATAAATATTACAGAGAAAAAGTTCCAGAACCTAAAGTCTCATGACTGCCACGTGATTATGATGCAACTGCTTCCGGTTGCATTGAGGGGGCTTCTACCGGAAAACGTCCGATTAGCCATTGTGAAGCTATGTGCATTCCTCAATGCAATCTCTCAGAACGCGATCGATCCAGAAATAATACCAAGGCTAAGGAGTGATGTGGTGCAATGTCTTGTCAGTTTTGAGCTGGTGTTCCCACCATCCTTCTTCAATATCATGACACACGTCCTAGTTCATCTAGTCGATGAGATTGTCATTCTGGGCCCCGTATTTCTAGACAATATGTTCCCCTTTGAGAGGTTCATGGGAGTCCTAAAGAAATATGTCCGTAACCGTGCTAGGCCAGAAGGGAGCATCTCCATGGGCCATCAAACAGAGGATGTCATTGGGTTTTGTGTTGACTTCATTCCTGGCCTTAAGAAGATAGGTCTCCCTAAATCGCGGTATGATGGGAGACTGACTGGAAAAGGCACGCTAGGAGCAGACACAATAATGTGCAGGGACGGGCATTCTTGGTCTCAAGCACACTACACAGTTCTACAGAACTCTACCTTGGTGACCCCGTATGTCGATGAACACAAGAACAGTCTGCGCTCCAAACACCCGGAGCAGTGTGACGACTGGATTACATGTGAACACATCAGGACTTTCAGCAGTTGGTTGGAAACACGTCTCAGAGGTGACAACACTGTTTGTGATGAGCTGTACTCATTGTCCAGGGGACCATCTTCGACTGTATTGACTTACAAAGGATACAATATAAATGGGAATACATTTTATACGATCGCCCAAGATCAAAAGAGCACCAACCAAAACAGCGGTGTCCACTTTGATGCAGCAACCGAGAGGGGAAAGGACACATATTGTGGTTACATAGTGGACATATGGGAACTTGACTACATACATGATTTTAAGGTCTCTTTGTTTAAGTGCAAATGGGTCAATCTGTCAGGAGGCAGGGTACAGGTAGACCCACAGTACGGAATGACAACAGTGGATTTGAACAATCTTGGGTACATTGACGAACCGTTCATCCTAGCCAATGATGTGGCACAGGTTATTTATGTGAAGGACATGTCTACCAAACCGAGAAAAAGAAAAGATAAGGAAGCAAATACATCATACGATGAGCCAAAGCGCCACATAGTTCTTTCAGGAAAAAGGGACATCGTGGGAGTGGAGGGAAAGACAGACATGTCTGAAGATTATGAAAAGTTTCATGAAATTCCTCCCTTCAAAGTCAAGGCTGACCCAAGCATCCTGATAAACGATGAAGATTATCCATGGTTACGGCGCAATAAGCAAAGCACACAAGCGAAAAAAAGTGAAGACTTTCTCTCCACAACTATTATGATGATACCATGCCATCTTTCAACCTTTTCGTAGTTCATTTGAAATGCCTGTTGTAACAGACGGGTTTCCGTATGAAATCCTGATACTTCGAAACAGATTGTCCGTTTTGTACACGAAGTGCATCCAGTTTTTTTCCGTAACCCTCTCAACTTTCTTGCACATGCTATGTGGGTGAAATGATGATACCATGCCAACTTTCAACCTTTTCAGAGTTCATTTGTAGTGCTTTTCAATTTCAGGGTCTTATAGCTCAAAATAATCAGTAAATGCATGGAAAATAACAATTATCATAAAATAAAATAAATAAGTAATTAGAAATAGAATAAAATAAACTTTAATAAAATATATAAGTAGAAATAAAATAAAATAGAATAAAATAAACTATAATAACATAAATAAAATTTATGAAACTAAAATTATCAACGTATTTTCTGTTCAAAGCGTTATAAGCAACCTCTAGTATTATTGAAACTAAAATTATATAAAATTGATGCAACTAAAATTATCAAAGTATTTTTTGTTCAAAATCATTAAAAGCAAAAAGAATTTTCATAAAGAACTTTTTTGTTAGAAACTTTAGTAGCAAAAAGAATTATCATAAAATAAAATAAATAAGTAATTAGAAACAAAATAAAATAAAATAAATAAGTATTTTGTTGTAAGTAGAAACAAAACAAAACAAAACAAATAAAGCAAAAAAGAAAAAAAACTAGGAAAAAAATAAAAATTTGCCACCTACTGGGCCACCACGGCCTGAATACGACTAGAAACCCATCCATGGGCCAGGATTCAGGCCCGCAGCAGGGCCAGCAGGCCCATCAAGCATAACAGTAACAAGTAGGCCCGTAAGCCTGCAATGGAGAGGAGGTTGAGAGGGTTCCGGCAGTGGGGCTTATAAACCACTACGCGCCCCTCTCAACTAGCGAGGTGGGACTAAACTCCCACCACCACGCCGCTGTGCAAGGGCATTTAGTCCCGGTTAGTGCCACCAACCGGGGCTAAAGGGGTGTATTAAAACCGGTTCTTGGTAACAACCGGGACAAATGCCCCCTCTTTAGTCCCGGTTGGTGCCACCAACCGAGACCAAAGGTCTCTGCTGCTGAAAAGAGACCTTTGGACCCGGTTGGTCCACGAACCGGGACCAATGCTCTATCTCTATATATAGCACTTAGGAAATTTTCCCCCACCTCCCATTCTCCTCTCGATGCCGACGCCCTGCCCCGATGTCGATCGACGCCGACGCCGACGCCGCCAGGCTACTGCTGCGCCGCCCTTCCCCGATCCTGCACGCTCCCCCCCAGTGAGCTCCGCCGCCCCTGCTACGTCTTGAGCTTGTGTTGGTTTTCCCCGAAGAGGAAGGGATGATGCAGCAGAGTAGCATAAGTATTTCCCTCAGTTTTTGAGAACCAAGGTATCAATCCAGTAGGAGGCCACGCTCAAGTCCCTCGTACCTGCACAAAATGATTGCTACTCACAACCAACGCGATTAGGGGTTGTCAATCCCTTCACGGTCACTTACGAGAGTGAGATCTGATAGATATAATATTTTTGGTATAAAGATGCAAAGTAAAAAGTAATAGGAAAGTAAAAAGCAAAGCAAGATTAAAGTGATGGAGATTGATATTATGAGAATAGACCCGGGGGCCATAGGTTTCACTAGTGGCTTCTCTCAATAGCATAAGTATTCTACGGTGGGTGAACAAATTACTGTTGAGCAATTTACAGAATTGAGCATAGTTATGAGAATATCTAGGCATGATCATGTATATAGGCATCACGTCCGTGACAAGTAGATCGAAACGATTCTGCATCTACTACTATTACTCCACTCATCGACCGCTATCCAGCATGCATCTAGAGTATTAAGTTAAAAACAGAGTAACGCCTTAAGCAAGATGACATGATGTAGAGAGATAAATTCATGCAATATGAAATAAACCCCATCTTATTATCCTCGACGGCAACGATACAATACGTGCCTTGCTGCCCTTTCTGTCACTGGGTAAGGACACCGTAAGATCGAACCCAAAGCTAAGCACTTCTCCCATGGCAAGAACTACCAATCTAGTTGGCCAAACCAAACAGATAATTTGAAGAGACTTGCAAAGATAACCAATCATACATAAAAGAATTCAGAGAAGATTCAAATATTATTCATAGATAGACTTGATCATAAACCCACAATTCATTGGTCTCAACAAACACACCGCAAAAAGAAGATTACAACGAATAGATCTCCACAAGAGAGGGGGAGAACTTTGTATTGAGATTCAAAGAGAGAGAAGAAGCCATCTAGCTACTAACTATGGACCCGAAGGTCTGAGGTAAACTACTCAGACTTCATCGGAGAGGCTATGATGATGTAGAAGCCCTCCGTGATGACGGCCCTCTTCTGGCGGAGCTCCGGAACAGGCCCCAAGATGGGATCTCGTGGATACAGAAAGTTGCGGCGGTGGAATTAGGTTTTTGGCTCCTGATTGTTCGGGGGTACGTGTGTATATATAGGAGGAAGAAGTACGCCGGAGGAGCAACGAGGGGCCCATGAGACAGGGGGGTGCGCCCTAGGGGGGCGCCCCCACTCTCGTGACCGCCTCTTTTGTTCCTTGGAGCAGGGTCCAAGTCTCCTGGATCACGTTCGGTGAGAAAATCACATTCCCGAAGATTTTATTCCGTTTGAACTCCGTTTGATATTCCGTTTCTTCGAAACACTGAAATAGGCAAAAAACAGCAATTCTGGGCTGGGCCTCCGGTTAATAGGTTCGTCCAAAAATTATATAAAAGTGGAAAATAAAGCCCAATATAGTCCAAAACAGTAGATAATATAGCATGGAGCAATCAAAAATTATAGATACGCTGGAGACGTATCAGGCATCCCCAAGCTTAATTCCTGCTCGTCCTCGAGTAGGTAAATGATAAAAAAGAGAATTTTTGATGCGGAGTGCTACTTGGCATAATTTCAATGCAAATCTTCTTAATTGTGGTATGAATATTCAGATTCGAAAGATTCAAGACAAAAGTTTCTATTGACATAAAAATAATAATACTTCAAGCATACTAACAAAGCAATTATGTCTTCTCAAAATAACATGGCCAAAGAAAGTTATCCCTACAAAATCATATAGTCTGGCTATGCTCTATCTTCACCACACAAAGTATTTAAATAATGTACAACCCCGATGACAAGCCAGCAATTGTTTCATACTCTAACTTTTTCAAAACTTTTTCAATCTTCACGCAATACATGAGCGTGAGCCATGGATATAGCACTATATGTGGAATAGAATGGTGGTTGTGGAGAAGACAAAAAGGAGAAGATAGTCTCACATCAACTAGGCGTATCAATGGGCTATGGATATGCCCATCAATAGATATCAATATGAGTTAGTACGGATTTCCATGCAACGGATGCACTAGAGCTATAAGTATATGAAAGCTCAAAAAGAAACTAAGTGGGTGTGCATCCAACTTGCTTGCTCATGAATAACTAGGGCAATTTGAGGAAGCCCATCATTGGAATATACAAGCCAAGTTCTATAATGTAAAATTCCCACTAGTATATGAAAGTGATAACATGAGAGACTCTCTACTATGAAAATCATGGTGCTACTTTGAAGCACAAGTGTGGTAAGAGGATAGTAATATTGTCCCTTCTCTCTTTTTCTCTCATTTCTTTTATTTTTTTATTTGGGCCTTTTATCTTTTTTTATTTTATGGCCTCTTTTTATTTGGGCTTCTTTGGCCTTTTTTATTTATTTTTCGTCTGGAGTCTCATCCCGACTTATGGGGAATCATAGTCTCCATCATTCTTTCCTCACTTGGGACAATGCTATAATAATGATGATCATCACACTTTTATTTTTCTTACAACTCAATAATTACAACTCGATACTTAGAACAAAATACGAGTCTATGTGAATGCATCCGGCGGTGTACCGGGATATGCAATAATACAATGATGGAGTGTGTCATGATGAACTAGATGGTGGAAAGTTGCATGGCAATATATCTCGGAATGGCTATGGAAATGCCATAATAGGCAGGTATGGTGGCTGTTTTGAGGAAGGTATATGGTAGGTGTATGTTATCGGCGAAAGGTGCGCGGTCTTAGAGAGGCTAGCAAAGGTGGAAGGGTGAGAGTGCGTATGATCCATGGACTCAACATTAGTCATAAAGAACTCATATACTTATTGCAAAAATCTAGAAGTTATCAAAGAAAATTATTACGCGCATGCTCCTAGGGGGATAGATTGGTAGGAAAAGACCATCGCTCGTCCCCGACCGCCACTCATAAGGAAGACAATCAATAAATAAATCATGCTCCGACTTCATCACATAACGGTTCACCATACGTGCATGCTACAGGAATCACAAACTTTAACACAAGTATTCTTTAAATTCACAACTACTCAACTAGCATGACTTTAATATTATCACCTCCATATCTCAAAACAATTATCATGTTTCAATCTTTTCTTAGTATTCAACACACTCAAAAGAAAGTTTCACAAATCTTGAACACCAAGCATATTATTATTAAGCAAATTACCATGCTATTAAGAGACTCTCAAAATAATTTAAGTGAAGCATGAGAGATCAATAGTTTCTTTAAAACAAATCCACCACCGTGCTCTAAAAGATCTAAGTGAAGCACATAGAGCAAAATTATAACGCTCAAAAGATATAAGTGAAGCACATAGAGCAAAACTACTTAGCTTAAAAGATATAAGTGAAGCACATAGAGCAAAATTACTTAGCTCAAAAGATATAAGTGAAGCACAAAGAGTATTCTATCAAATTTTAATTCATGTATGGCTCTCTAAAAATGTGTGTACAGCAAGGATGATTGTGGCATACTAAGACACAAAGACACAAATAATACAAGACGCTCCAAGCAAAACACATATCATGTTGGTGAATAAAAATATAGCTCCAAGTAAATTACCGATGGAAGTGGACGAAAGAGGGGATGCCTTCTGGGGCATCCCCAAGCTTTGAATTTTTGGTGTCCTTGGATTATCTTGGGGGTGCCATGGGTATCCCCAAGCTTAGGCTCTTGCCACTCCTTGTTCCATGATCCATCAAATGAATTCACCCAAAACTTGAAAACTTCACAACACAAAACTCAAAATAGAAAACTCGTGAGCTCCGTTAGCGCAAGAAAACAAAAGACCACTTCAAGGTACTGTAATTAACTCATTATTTATTTATATTGGTTTTAAACCTACTGTATTTCAACTTCTCTATGGATTATAAACTATTTTACTAGCCATAGATTCATCAAAATAAGCAAACAACACACGAAAAACAGAATCTGTCAAAAGCAGAACAGTCTGTAGTAATCTGTAGCTAGCGCAAGATCTGGAACCCCAAAAATTCTAAAATAAATTGCTGGACGTGAGGAATTTATCTATTAATCATATTCAAAAAGAATTAACTAAATATCACTCTTCAAATAAAAATGACAGCAGTTCTCGTGAGCGCTAAAGTTTCTGTTTTTTACAGCAAGTTCAACAAGACTTTCCCCAAGTCTTCCCAACGGTTCTACTTGGCACAAACACTAATTAAACACAAAAAACACAAACAAAACAGAGGCTAAATAATTTGTTTATTACTAAGCAGGAGCAAAAATCAAGGAATAAAAATAAAATTGGGTTGCCTCCCAACAAGCGCTATCGTTTAACGCCCCTAGCTAGGCATAAAAAAGCGAGGATAGATCTAGGTATTGCCATCTTTGGTTTTGGAGAAAAAGAGAGCAAACTTGTTATCTATGGAATTAATCTTTCTATTTTGACAGAGCACATGTCCATTAATGGTAGAAGAAAGATTAAGAATGTTGCGGAAATTGGCATCTAGGCTAGCTTTTATCTCTTTAATAGATTCGTTTTGGTAAGAAAGCAAGAGAGAAGTAATTTCAGTTTTCTCATTAACGGGGTGCCCAAATATAGTTTTCATCCTCTCATAGGTATCTATGGGGTCCCCTTCAAGAAAACCCCCCTCGAAAATAGAATCTAAGACTTGTTTGAATGAAGCGGGTAGCCCAACATAAAAGCTTTTTAAGTAAACCTCAATTTGATATTGGGGTACATAGCTAGCCCGGATCCTTAACAGCCTATCCCAAGCATCTTTTGACGATTCATCAAGTAAATAACGAAAAATTCCAGAATCATCTTCACCAAAATTACTAAGGTTCTCATTTATAACTCTGGCAAGTTGTTCTATAGTATTCCGATTTATGAGTTTAGATAAGATAGCAGGATTGTCTAAAGCACTAGAACTTGGGAGAGAACCCCCAACTCTTTTTGGTTCTGACATGGAGAGGGAAAAGAGGCAAACAGAGAGGGAGGATAGAGAGAGAGAGAGGACGAATAAAACGGCAAGGGTGAAGTGGGGGAGAGGAAAACGAGAGGCAAATGGCAAATAATGAAATGCGAGAGATAGGGATTGCGATGGGTACTTGGTATGTTGACTTTTTGCATAGACTCCCCGACAACGGCGCCAGAAATCCTTCTTGCTACGTCTTGAGCTTGCGTTGGTTTTCCCCGAAGAGGAAGGGATGATGCAGTAGAGTAGCGAAGTATTTTCCTTAGTTTTTGAGAACCAAGGTATCAATCCAGTAGGAGGCCACGCTCAAGTCCCTCGTACCTGCACAAAACGATAGCTACTCGCAACCAACGCGATTAGGGTTTGTCAATCCCTTCACGGTCACTTACAAGAGTGAGATCTGATAGATATAATATTTTTGGTATAAAGATGCAAAGTAAAAAGTAAAAAGAAAAGCAAGATTAAAGTGATGGAGATTGAAATTATGAGAATACACCCGGGGGCCATAGGTTTCACTAGTGGCTTCTCTCAAGAGCATAAGTATTCTACGGTGGGTGAACAAATTATTGTTGAGCAATTGACAGAATTGAGCATAGTTATGAGAATATCTAGGCAAGATCATGTATATAGGCATCACGTCCGTGACAAGTAGATCGAAACGATTCTGCATCTACTACTATTACTCCATTCATCGACCGCTATCTAGCATGCATCTAGAGTATTAAGTTAAAAATAGAGTAACGCCTTAAGCAAGATGACATGATGTAGAGAGATAAATTCGTGCAATATGAAATAAACCCTATCTTGTTATCCTCGATGGCAACGATATAATAAGTGCCTTGCTGCCCTTTCTGTCACTGGGTAAGGACAACGCAAGATCGAACCCAAAGCTAAGCACTTCTCCCATGGCAAGAACTACCAACCTAGTTGGCCAAACCAAACAGATAATTCGAAGAGACTTGCAAAGATAACCAATGATACATAAAAGAATTCAGAGAAGATTCAAATATTATTCATAGATAGACTTGATCATAAACCCACAATTCATCGGTCTAAACAAACACACCACAAAAGAAGATTACATCGAATAGATCTCCATAAGAGAGAGGGGAGAACTTTGTATTAAGATTCAAAGAGAGAGAAGAAGCCATCTAGCTACTAACTATGGACCCGAAGGTCTGAGGTAAACTACTCACACTTCATCGGAGAGGCTATGATGATGTAGAAGCCCTCTATGATGGCGGCCCTCTTCCGACGGAGCTCCGGAACAGGCCCCAAGATGGGATCTCGTGGATACAGAAAGTTGCGGTGGTGGAATTAGGTTTTTGGCTCCTGTTCTGATTGTTTGGGGGTACGTGTGTATATATAGGAGGAAGAAGTACGCCGGAGGAGCAACAAGGGGCCCACGAGGCAGGGGGGCGTGCCCTAGGGGTGGGGCGCCCCCACCCTCGTAACCGCCTCTTTTGTTCCTTGGAGCAGGGTCCAAGTCTCCTGGATCACGTTCGGTGAGAAAATCACGTTACCGAAGATTTTATTTCGTTTGGACTCCGTTTGATATTCCGTTTCTTCGAAACACTGAAATAGGCAAAAAAACAGCAATTCTGGGCTGGGCCTCCGGTTAATAGGTTAGTCCCAAGAATAATATAAAAGTGGAAAATAAAGCCCAATATAGTCCAAAACAGTAGATAATATAGCATGGAGCAATCAAAAATTATAGATACGTTGGAGACGTATCACCCCCAGTGAGCTCTGCCCCCTCTTCCCCTGCCCTACGCCGCCGCCCCTACCCTGCGCTGCCGCCGCCGCCCCTGCCCTGCCCTGCGCGCTGCCGCCGCCGCTGCCCCTGCCCCTGCGCGCTGCCGTTGCCGTCCCCCAGTGAGCTCTGCTCCCCTTCCCCCTGCGCCACCGCCGCGCGCTGCCGCCCCTGCCCTGCGCTGCCACCGCCGCCCCTGCCCCTGCTTCCTAGAATTTTTTAGGTTCATAGAATTTATTTCTTTAATTTTATATATATATATATAGATGGATGGATTGATGTATTTATATATATGGATGGATGGATGGATTGATGTGTATAGATTTTTTTATGTTCATATGCTCATTTAAGAAAATGTTCACATGTTACATTTAAGAACAAAAAAGTAAATGTATGTATGTTCATATGCAAAGAATGTGCAAAAAATTATTTTTGGATGAAATGAGATGAGATGAGATGAGATGTGTTTTGTGGAGACGAGATGAAATGTTTGTGGAATTTTTTTTGTTCATAGAATTTACTAAGTTAAAACTCATATTAAAATTGTGTATGATCAAAGTCTTTTATGTATATGTTCATATTTAGAAGAAAAAGAAGAGGAAAAAGAAGAAGAAAATGAAGAGGAAAAATAAGAGGAAAAAGAAGAAAAAAGAGGAGAAGAAGGAGGAATAGAAGAGAAGAAGAAAAAATAGAATACTATTTTTTTTCTTCTCCTCTATTTCTTCTTCTTCTCTTCTTTTTTTTCTTCTTTTTTTATTTCTTTATTGTTTTCCTTCTTCTTCCTTTTCTTATTTTTTAGTAAGTACTACTTTATTTTATTTATAGTAAGTGCTTAATTAGTAGTTGAGCTAGTTGATTTAATAAAACTACTTTACTTTACTATATATAGAAATAGTTTATGTTTAGTGAGTACTACTTTATTTTATTTATAGGAAGTGCTTAGTAGTTGAACTAGTTGATTTAATAAAACTACTTTATTTTACTATACATAGAAGTAGTTTATTTTTAGTAAGTACTACTTTATTTTATTTATAGTAATTAAGTGCTTAGTAGTAGTTGAACTAGTTGATTTAAGAAAACCACTTTAGTTTACTATATATAGAAGTAGTTTATTTTTAGCAAGAAAATTAATAGTGCTAGTTTATTTTTTTAGCTCAAGCAATTATTCCCGCATCGATGTCGACGATGCCTATCCCACATCCTCGTCGTCGACTCGGCGGAGGAGGCCGGCTTGATCAGAGGGGCCATGCCCGGGACTGGGCTCCGCGGGGCTGGTATTGGGAGGTGCTACCTTCCGGGGGCGTAGGTTGGTGAGGAGCCAGCCCGTCATTGACCCGATCCTTGTTTACTGGCGGTCGCGTGGGCCTGTGATGGTGCCGAGGCTTCCGGACACCGCGGAGGTGGTACGTCACCGTGTCAGCGAGGAGGACGAGCATGATAACCCACAAGTATAGGGGATCACAACAGCTTTCGAGGGTAGAGTATTCAACCCAAATTTATTGATTCGACACAAGGGGAGGCAAAGAATATTCTCAAGTATTAGCAGCTGAGTTGTCAATTCAACCACACCTGGAAACTTAGTATCTGCAGCAAAGTGTTTAGTAGCAAAGTAATATGATAGTGGTGGTAACGATAACAAAAGAGTAACGAAAGCAAAGTAATGTTTTTGGTATTTTGTAGTGATTGTAACAATAGCAAAGGGAAAGTAAATAAACGTAAACCAGTATATGGAAAGCTCGTAGGCATCGGATCAATGATGGATAATTATGCCGGATGTGGTTCATCATCTAACAGTCATAATATAGGGTGACATAGAACTAGCTCCAATTCATCAATGTAATGTAGGCATGTATTCCGAATATAGTCATACGTGCTTATGGAAAAGAACTTGCATGACATCTTTTGTCCTACCCTCCCGTGGCAGCGGGGTCCTTACGGAAACTAAGGGATATTAAGGCCTCCTTTTAATGGAGAACCGGAACAAAGCATTAGCACATAGTGAATACATGAACTCCTCAAACTACGATCATCACCGGTAAGTATCCCGATTATTGTCACTTCGGGGTTAACGAATCATAACACATAATAGGTGACTATAGACTTGCAAGATAGGATCAAGAACTCTCATATATTGATGAAAACATAATAGGTTCAGATCTGAAATCATGGCACTCGGGCCCTAGTGACAACCATTAAGAATAGCAAAGTCATAGCAATATCAATCTCAGAACATAGTGGATACTAGGGATCAAACCCTAACAAAACTAACTCAATTACATGATAAATCTCATCCAACCCATCACCGTCCAGCAAGCCTACGATGGAATTACTCACGCACGGCGGTGAGCATCATGAAATTGGTGATGGAGGATGGTTGATGATGACGACGGCGACGAATCCCCCTCTCCGGAGCCCCGAACGGACTCCAGATCAGCCCTCCCGAGAGGTTTTAGTGCTTGGCGGCGGCTCCGTATCGTAAAACGTGATGAAATCTTCTCTCCTATTTTTTCTCCCCGAAAGCAGTTATATAGAGTGGGAGTTGGAGTCAGGAGGTCTCTAGGGGGCCCATGAGGTACGAGGGCGCGCCCTAGGGGGGGAGCCCCCCACCCTCGTGAGAAGGGTGTGGGCGCCCTGGTCTTCATCTTTGGCGAGGATTTTTTATTATTTATTGTAAGATATTTCGTGGAGTTTCAGGTCATTCTGAGAACTTTTGTTTTCTGCACATAAAACAACATCATGGCAATTCTGCTGAAAACAGCGTCACTCCGGGTTAGTTCCATTCAAATCATACAAGTTAGAGTCCAAAACAAGGTCAAAAGTGTTTGGAAAAGTAGATACGATGGAGACGTATCAACTCCCCCAAGCTTAAACCCTTGCTTGTCCTCAAGCAATTCAGTTGACAAACTGAAAGAAATAAGGAAAAACTTTTACAAACTCTGTTTGCTCTTGTTGTTGTAAATATGTCAAGCTAACATTCAAGTTTTCAGCAAAGATTATAACGAACCACATTTGCAATAATTCTCAGGTCTCATGATTACCCATATCAATAGCATAATCAACTAGCAAGTCATAATAATAAATCTCGAATGACAACACTTTCTCAAAACAATCATAATATGATATAAAAAGATGGTATGTCGCTAGCCCTTTCTGAGACCGCAAAACATAAATGCAGAGCACCTTTAAAGATCAAGGACTGACTAGACATTGTAATTCATGGTAAAAGAGATCCAATCATAGTCACACCCAATATAAATTAACAGTAATGAATGCAAATGACAACTGTGCTCTCCAGCTAGTGCTTTTTAATAAGAGGGTGATGACTCAACATAAAAGTAAATAGATAGGCCCTTCACAGAGGGAAGCAGGGATTTGTAGAGGTGCCAGAGCTCGGTTTTGAAATAGAGGTGAATAATATTTTGAGCAGTATACTTTCATTGTCAACATAACAACCAAGAGATGGCGATATCTTCCATGCTACACACATTATAGGCAGTTCCCAAACAGAATGGTAAAGTTTATACTCCCCCTCCACCAACAAACATCAATCCATGGCTTGCTCGAAACAACAAGTGCCTCCAACATACGTCAGGTCCCAGGGGGAGTTTTGTTTTGCAATTATTTTTGATTTAATTTGCATAAAACATGGGACTGGGCATCCCGGTGACCAGCCATTTATCTCGTGAGTAAGGAGCGGAGTCCACTCCTCTTGAGAATAACCCACCTAACATGGAAGATACAAACAACCCTAGTTGATACATGAGCTATTCGAGCATACAAAACAGGATGATTATTTGAAGGTTTAGAGTTTGGCACATACAAATTTACTTGGAATGGCACGTAGATACCGCATATAGGAAGGTATAGTGCACTCATCTGGAATAACTTTGGGGTTTAAGGGATTGGATGCACAAGCAGTATTCCCGCTTAGTACAGGTGAACAGTAGCAAGAGACTGGGAAGCGACCAACTAGAGAGAGACAACAGCCATGTACATGCATTAAAATTAATAGACATTGGATGCAAGCATGAGTAGGATATAATCCACCATGAACATAAATATCGTGAAGGCTATGTTGATTTGTTTCAACTACATGCGTGAACATGTGCTAAGTCAAGTCACTTAAATCATTCAGAGGAGGATACCACCCTATCATACCACATCATAACCATTTTAATAGCATGTTGGCACGCAAGGTAAACCATTATAACTCATAGCTAATCAAGCATGGCACAAGAAACTATGATCTCTAATTGTCATTGCAAACATGTTTATTCATAACAAGCTGAATCAAGAACGATGAACTCATCATATTTACAAAACAAAAGAGGTCAAGTTCATACCAGCTTTTCTCATCTCAGTCAGTCCATCATATATCATCATAATTGCCTTTCACTTGCACGACTGGACGATGTGGATAATAATAAGAGTGCACGTGCATTGGACTAAGCTGGAATCTGCGAGCATTCAATAAACAGGAGAAGACAAAGCAATATGGGCTCTTTTGTCAGATAAACAACAATGCATATAAGAGCCACTTCAACAATTTAATCATGGTCTTCTCCTACTGACCCCCAAAGAAAAGAAATGAAATAAAATTATTTACACGGGAAAGCTCCCAACAAGCAAAAGAAGAACAGGAAATCTTTTTGGGTTTTCTTTTTAATTACTACTACAAGCGTGGAAATTAAATTACTACAATTTTTTTGGTTTTTCTCAGACAAGAAGAAAGCATAAAAGGAAATAAACTAGCATGGATGATACAATGAAAAAGTATGAGCACCAACATCTAGCAATGAGTGTGTGTGAACATAAATGTAATGTCGGTGGGAAATACATACTCCCCCAAGCTTAGGCTTTTGGCCTAAGTTGGTCTATGGCCACGGCTAGCCTGGCGGATATCCATAATAATAGTTGTTGGGGTCTGAGGGAGTCCTGGATTAGGGGGTCTCCGGACAACCGGACTATATCCTTTGGCCGGACTGTTGGACTATGAAGATACAAGATTGAAGACTTCGTCTCGTGTCCGGATGGGACTCTACTTGGCGTGGAAGGCAAGCTAGGCGATACGTATATGGATATCTCCTCCTTTGTAACCGACCTTGTGTAACCCTAACCCTCTCCGTGTCTATATAAACCGAAGTGTTTTAGTCTGTAGAACATACAATCACAACATACAATCATACCATAGGCTAGCTTCTAGGGTTTAGCCTCTCTGATCTCGTGGTAGATCTACTCTTGTACTACCCATATTATCAATATTAATCAAGCAGGACGTAGGGTTTTACCTCCATCAAGAGGGCCCGAACCTGGGTAAAACATCGTGTCCCCTGCCTCCTGTTACCATCCGGCCTAGACGCACAGTTCGGGACCCCCTACCCGAGATCCGCCGGTTTTGACACCAACATTGGTGCTTTCATTGAGAGTTCCGCTGTGCCGTCGCCACCAGGAAGGATGTCTCATCCCGTCTTCAAAGATGACACTATTGCTGAGGGAGCTTTGGCTATCGGCCAAACTCTCCGGCTAGGTGTTTTTCTTATGACCGCCTGTTCGGCCGCTGCGCCGATGATGACTTCTCGGGTCATCGAAAGCAATCTTCACGTCAACTTGGAAATCGCCGAGCAGTTAGATCCAATGGAGCTCTCTTCCCTGAACGAGCTCTTGGATCGCATCGCCGCCCTAGGAGTTGCTATAGACTACGATCAGATTGGGCCTAAACCCGATCTGAGAGAGATCAACTCTCCCCAGGTCACCCATCACGTTGCAGTGGTGGAGGAACAATGTGGCAACCCTTCATCTATCTTAAGGACTAGCTATGTCCATATTCCCGATCCCTCCAAGCCGGATACCCGCGGAGGGGAGGACGTCACTCAAGGCTTGAACCTAGAATCGGGTAGCGGGCTAGATTTATCGGAAAACATCCAAGAATCCAAACTTTCGAGTTCGGAACTCCTTGGCCCCTGAATCTCAGATTGGGTAAGGATTCCGATTCAATTCCACCCACCCACCCAAACATACGCGATCTATCCCAAATTAGGCAAGAGCCCGAATAAACAGTACACCATTACTGGGCCAGATTCCTCCTGGTCATGAATAGGATAAAGGACTGCCGCGAGGAAGACGCAATTTCATTCTTCTGCAATAATTGCATGGACAAGGGAATCTTCAACGCCATATGTCGCCGCGAAATTACACGCTTTACCGACTTGGTGTCCATAGTACGAAAGTACTGTGCGATGGAAAGCGCCTGGAAAACCGAAATAAAATTTTGGGATAATCCGGCCCTGAATACAAACCCAGTCCGAAATAAAAGGGTGCATTATCACAATACACCTGGGTTAACTACCAAAAAGCAAAAGCCCTCTACGGGGCAAGGAACCGTACTGGAGGGATGGCTCAACGGACCCTTCAAAATTCATAGTACAGCAGATGCAATACCAACGCACAGCCTTAGAGCATGTTGGATACTCCGACAGGTGGCCAAAGGTGGTGAGGATCTACTCCTCCAAAAAACCACATAGCACCATCCCATGGACAACAATACAGTGTTAACGGTCATTGAGACCTTCGCGTCAAATAATAGACGCAAGCGAACACTCCGCTGCATGGCCAAAATCTGCCACATAGCAGAAATAAATCCTTGGAGTGACACGGCTATTACCTTCAATGCCAGTGACAAACCCAAATTCTGAACAGCCCGAGCACCAGCCGCACTGGTCCTTAGTCCAATCGTGGACGGCTTTCGACTCACCAAGGTACTCATCGACGACATGTCGTGGTATTTCTCACGGGGGGCTTGCGAGTCGACAGATGCCATAAGGGCTTAGTGTGTGGGTAAGACTGCTGCTGATAGGCCCGGGAGCGGGTATGCGAGTAGCACGCGGTGGTTTACGCAGCTTCGGAGCTCTCCGCAGAGATAATACTCCTACTGCTGCATGTCTGAGTGTATCTATCTGGGGTGTACATCGGGCAGTACAAAGTGCTCCTGGAGCTGTATCTGGGATCAGTGCCCAGTGCATCTGATCTGGTATATGCCTATTCGAGGCATGCTAGTGGCCGGCCATGTATGGCCATGGCTTGTGGCCGTGAGTGTGTGTGAGTCCCTGGATGGATGGATGGATGCGTGCCTTATATAGGCATGGTGGTAGCTTACTACCTAAGCTAGGTAGTGGCGTGGGGGGCAAGTGGGCATGGGGCACCATGCCCATGTACATGATGTGCATGTCTCTTTGTCCCTGGTGCACTTTATAAAACAACGCCCAGGGACAGATACACCGTAGATGATATCGTCGTTGTATGGTTATCTCGTCCAAGGTATGGTCGTCTCGTCGGTGTCTTATCGATGTCGCTTCGGGCTGCAGTCGGCAACCGGCTGGTTGGTGCAGTCGGCAGCCGGCTGGTTGGCGTAGTCGGCAGCCGGCAGTCGGCAGCCAGCCGGGCAGAGCAGTCGGCGGGGAGCCGGCAGGAGCGGCCGGATAGTCGGACTGAGGGGCTTTGCTAGCCCCGATGTCTTGAAATATCGTCTTGCCGTCCTCGGGGTACCCGTGGTCGATTACTCCGACAGTAGCCCCCAAGCCTCCGGGCAACTTGGCAAAGTTGGGCGGAGGTTTTTTGGCGAGTGTTCATGGAAATGATCATGAAAAAAGACAAAGTTTGTCCATGCGGATATATCAAATATTTGCTTTTAGCATTGCAAGTTTTATGCGGAGGGTGCCGACTCGGTTTCGTCCGAACCCCCTTAATCTTTTTCATGTTCCCTCCACTCTTTGGCTTGTGCTCTCGCTTGCCAGACAGCCGCTCTGCGGTCTGTGGCTGAGAGTGGACCGCGGAGTGTAGTGTACAATACTCAGACTTTGGGAGCGAATTTAGCCGAGTAGATACTCATAAAAGAAACGACCGGGTCACTCGAACCGTTTTTCTTCCCGGACATTTTCGCGTGGGTGGCCTCCAACATTCACCTTTGCTAGCCAGACAGCCGCTCTGCGGTCTGTGACTAAGAGTGAACCTTTGGAACTGCGCATGCTACTAAGCCGTTTGCGGGAACTAACGTCTCAGGCCACGAGGCCAGCTCCCGGGCCAACTCTGGCTGGCGCCAGGGCAAACAGTGATGCAACTGTAATAAAAAATGCGGAGATAGCACCTGAGTATCGCTCGGGGTTATCCGTGCTTGCGTGATGCAAAAATATGCGGGCGAGGAGCTCACATCGATTTTTGTGTAGTCGCGGTCATCGAAAACAGCCGGTGCGACTCGCCGCTTGCGGAGCGCGTCGGCGCACCCACTGGGTGTAGCCTTCGAGCCCCCGGGTGCTCGAAGGGGGGTTCCGGCCGGTCAGGCTCGACCGGCAGGCGGCGAGGCGTCTTGCAACGTCCTTTTTCTTCTTTTTCTGCCGGCTGGGGGAGCCGGACAGAACTCTTCTCTTGTCTGCAATCTTCGCGGGGGCGCGCCAGCGCACCCGCTGGGTGTAGCCCCCGAGATTCGGGCCGACTGCTGAGCAGTCGGGCCGGATCTCCCGGCAACTACTTTGTCTTCTTCCTTGCGGGGGCGCGTCAGCGCACTCGCTGGGTGTAGCCCCCGAGATTCGGGCCGACTGCTGAGCAGTCGGGCCGGATCTCCCGGCAACTACTTTGTCTTCTTCTTCGTGGGGGCGCGTCAGCGCACCCGCTGGGTGTAGCCCCCGAGATTTGGGCCAACTACTGAGCAGTCGGGCCGGATCTCCCGGCAACTACTTTGTCTTCTTGCTCGCGGGGGCGCGTCAGCGCACCCGCTGGGTGTAGCCCCCGAGATTCGGGCCGACTGCTGAGCAGTCGGGCCGGATCTCCCGGCAACTACTTTGTCTTCTTTTCTTCTTCTTCAGCCGGCTGGGCAGGCGGACTCCGACATAGCAGTCGGGATTTTTGCAGCCAGCCAGGCAGCTAGCGGTCGAACGTACGTCAGACGCACATTTATCTCATATTTTCTTTTATTCCAGCCGAC
>NC_041382.1:758692799-758746172 GCF_002162155.2 Triticum dicoccoides
GTGGGCACCTGGCCTTTCTTCACCCGGCTCTGGGCAGTCGGTTGCACACACTCTTTTACTTTTCTTCCAGCCAGCCATCGGGCAGACGACCCCTTTTCTCTTCTTGGACAGCCGGCTTTTCCTTTCTCAGCCGGCTTGGGCAGCCGGCCCTTGACTTTTCTCACACCCGGCCCTTTTATTTTTCACTCAGCATGGAGCAGCTGGCTGTTGACTTTTCCTCTAGCCGACTGGGCAGCCGGCAGTGTTTCTCTCTTTTTTCTGTCTGAGCAGCCGGATGCAGGCAGAGGCGACCAGATGGCATGGGGCAGAGCCAGCCCGACGCGCAGGTGCCACGCGGAACCAGCCAGTCGGCGCGGGACGAAGCCGGCCAGGCGAGCGGGGCAACACGGACGGCCCGTCACGGAGGGAGGGGCACAGCCTGGAGCGGGGGTGCCGCAAGCGGTGCGCGCGGGAGGCTCGACTGGAGCGCGCGAAGCGCTGGGGCGGCTCAGAGGCGAGCCGGACGCGGCGAAGCCAGCCTGGGCCAGCGGAAGGCGACCAGGCGGCGAGGCGGGTGAGGAGGCGGACGCAGGGGAGACCCGGCGGCCGGTTGCGGATACGGCGCAGGCAGCGCGGAGCCAACGCAGGGAGGCGGCCCGACGGAGCAGGCGGGGCCGGTCCGGGGAGGCGGCGCGAGGGCAATGCGGGGAGGCGGCCTAACGGAGCAGACAGAGCTGGTCTGGGGAGGCGGCACGAGGCCATCGCGGACCCGGCACGGGATAGCAGCGGGAGGCGGAGCCGGCCCACCCGCCAAGCGCGCGTGGCCAGCAGGCGGCCGAGCCCAAGGTGCAGCGGTGGAGCCGGCAGACACTGGAAGGAGCGCGCCGCGACGTGGCTGAGCGCAGGGTCAGCGGCGCGATGCGGGCGGGAGGACGCGGCCCCGGGGAGCAGGCGGAGGTGCGTGCAGGAGGCACTCGGGGGAGCGCTCGGGGTTGAGGCGAAGCAGCGTGAGGTCGCAGAAGAGGCCGAGCTCCGATGGGAGGCTGCCCGCGATGTTGCCGTGGTTGAAGTCGAGCCATAGTATGGGTAGCATTCAGCCAGCAAGTTATCTGAATGAGTACGAGCAGTGTACTAGGCATATCTTGCTTGCGTCTGGGAAGTGTACAGCCTATATACGAATGGTGTATGGGTAGTGTACGACCACGGTTGACTTGCATCTAGCCGGCTTGCAAGCAGATGGTATATGGAGGAGCGACGCGCGTTTCGGCCGGAGCACAGCGCAGCGCGGAGAGGAGCAGACGCAAGCGCGCGTGGATGGACACGACCGACCGAAACGAGGCACCGCGCGGGGCGTGCGCGTGGACGGACGGTTGGCGCTGCGTTGGTGATGACGAAGATGGCGAAGCCGACGGCGAGGGCGCGCCGTCCCGCACGGCCGCTCCGGGGGTGGATCGAAGTCGAGCCCCCGAGCGCTACCGGAGAGACGGCGCGATGCCGCGGCGGAGGCGATGAAAAAGAGGGTCCCGCCCGGACAGCGAAACCAGCAGCAGCGTGGTAGCGTAGTAGTAGTACCGCCCCACGGTGGGCGCCAACTGTCGTGGTATTTCTCACGGGGGGCTTGCGAGTCGATAGATGCCACAAGGGCTTAGTGTGTGGGTAAGACTGCTGCTGATAGGCCCGGGAGCGGGTATGCGAGTAGCACGCGGTGGTTTACCCAGCTTCGGAGCTCTCCGTAGAGATAATACTCCTACTGCTGCATGTCTGAGTGTATCTATCTGGGGTGTACATCGGGCAGTACAAAGTGCTCCTGGAGCTGTATCTGGGATCAGTGCCCAGTGCATCTGATCTGGTATA
This sequence comes from Triticum dicoccoides, assembly GCF_002162155.2. NCBI lineage: Eukaryota > Viridiplantae > Streptophyta > Magnoliopsida > Poales > Poaceae > Triticum > Triticum dicoccoides. The sequence goes on from NC_041382.1 coordinate 758,694,633, forward strand.
TGCCTATTCGAGGCATGCTAGTGGCCGGCCATGTATGGCCATGGCTTGTGGCCGTGAGTGTGTGTGAGTCCCTGGATGGATGGATGCGTGCCTTATATAGGCATGGTGGTAGCTTACTACCTAAGCTAGGTAGTGGCATGGGGGCAAGTGGGAATGGGGCACCATGCCCATGTACATGATGTGCATGTCTCTTTGTCCCTGGTGCACTTTATAAAACAGCGCCCAGGGACAGATACACTGTAGATGATATTGTCGCTGTACGGTTGTCTCGTCCAAGGTATGACCGTCTCGTCGGTGTCTTGTCGATGTCGCTTCGGGCTGCAGTCGACAGCCGGCTGGTTGGTGCAGTCGGCAGCCGGCTGGTTGGCGTAGTCGGCAGCCGGCAGTCGGCAGCCGGCCGGGCAGAGCAGTAGGACGGGGAGCCGGCAGGAGTAGCCGGACAGTCGGACTGAGGGGCTTTGCTAGCCCCAATGTCTTGAAATATCGTCTTGCCGTCCTCGGGGTACCCGTGGTCGATTACTCCGACACGACGGCAGCGGATTAAACCTCATCTATGAGGAAACTCTTCAAAAAATGGAAATAGACTGGAGCCGCATTGAGCAAAGTAGCACAACCTTTAGAGGAATCATCCCAGTCGGGAAGCACACTGTGCTGGGAAAATCACACTAGATGTGGTATTCGGCACGCCGGATAATTACAGGTCCGAAGAAATTACATTCCAAGTGGCCCCGTTCAGTAGCGGATACCACGCTCTACTAGGGCGGGAGGCGTTTACAATCTTCCAAGCCATACCCCATTATGGGTACATGATGCTCAAAATGCCCGGGCCCAATGGAATCATCACTCTTGCTAGTGATCCGGACATAGCACTCCGCGCCGAAAATAAGACAGCTGCACTGGCCCTCGAGGCACTATCTGAAGCCCTAGCGGCCGAGGAACTAACTGCGCTGCGCTCCACGGCGAACAAGGACGATGTGATACTCGATGAAAGATCCAAGTCCACCTCCTTTAAACCGGCGAACGAAATAGTCAAATTCCAAGTCCAGCCAACGAACCCTACAAAAACAGCTTCCACCGGGGCACAATTAAACCCTGATGTCGACGCCGCACTGCGAGAGTTCCTACGCGAGAACTGGGACATTTTTTCCTGGCACCCTTCAGACATGCCAGGAATCCCACGCAGGCTGGCTGAGCACAGCCTAAATATCCTAAAAGGATTCAAGCCAGTCAAGCAGGCTCTTCGGCGTTTCTCCGAGCCTAAGAGACAAGCCATGGGAGAGGAACTAGCCAAACTATTGGAGGCTGGATTCATCAGAGACATAAAACATCCAGACTGGCTAGCAAACCTGGTGATGGTACCAAAGAAGGACAAATCCTGGCGCTTGTGCGTCGATTTTAAGGACCTTAACAAGGCCCGCCCAAAGGATCCCTTCCCCCTCCCTCGCATCGATCAAATCATCGATGCTACCGCAGGACACGATTCATTGTGTTTCCTCGACGCATACTCCAGCTACCATCAAATTAAAATGGCGGAGCCAGACCAAGCCGCAACGGCATTCATCACACCATACATCCCATTCTGCTTCAACACAATGCCCTTCGGGCTAAAAACGCCGGCGCAACATATCAGCGCATGATTCAGACATGTTTGGCAAACCAGATCGGCAAAACAGTGGAGGCATACGTGGATGACGTGGTCGTTAAAACCAAGCATGTCGAAACTCTAGTAGACGACTTGAGGCTCACATTCGACAACCTCCGAACATATGACATCAAGCACAATCCGGAAAAATGCGTTTTCGGCGTACCAGCCGGAAAGCTCCTGGGATTCATTGTCTCCAGTAGAGGTATTGAAGCTAATCCGGCCAAAATCTGAGCGTTGTCACAGTTGGCTACCCCAACAGACCTCAAACAAATACAAAAATTGACTGGATGCGTGGCGGCTCTAAGCCGCTTTATCTCCCGCTTGGGAGAAAAGGCATTTCCCCTTTATCGCCTCCTCCGGCGCACCGAACACTTCCAGTGGACGGCTGCCTCCTCGGCCGGACCCAATGAAATAAAAGCCATATTGGCAACAAACCCAGTCCTGGCCGCGCCAAACATTGGCGAACCAATGCTATTATACATTGTGGCAACTCATCAAGTAGTAAGCGCAGTGCTCGTCGCCGAGCGAGAAGTGGACGGACAAAAATTCCCCCTTCTAAAGCCGGTCTACTATGGGTCCACTGTCCTTACTCCATGCAAATCACGGTACCCACATTATCAAAAGATAGCGTACGCGGTATTTATGGCATCCCAGAAGCTGCGACACTACTTTCAAGAGTGTTCGATAACGGTAGCCTCGGAAGTACCACTTAACAATATTATAAACAACCGTGACACGACGGGCTGGATTGCCAAATGGGCCATTGAGCTCCTCCCGTTCGACATAACTTACAAGCAAGTCGCAAGTTTTGGCTGACTTCGTCGCTGAATGGACGAAAGCCGAACTCCCTAAAGAGTATGGCACATATTCAAACTGGATCATCCACTTCGACGGCTCCAAAATGTTGGCTGGTCTGGGGGCTGGCATCATTTTGACGTCCCCAACAGGAGATACCGTTCAATACGTACTACAGATAATGTATACGGACTCCAACAACGCAGCCGAGTATGAGGCCCTTCTACATGGTCTCCAGATGGCAGTATCCATTGGCATTCAACGCCTAGAGGTGCGCGGGGATTCGAACCTTGCGATATCCCAGATAAATGGAGACTTCGATGCCAAGGGTCCGAAAATGGCAGCTTATCGCAATGTCGTCCTAAAAATGTCAGCTCGGTTCGAGGTGCTCGAATTTCATCATGTGGCTCGGGAAAACAATCAGGCGACGGATATCCTCGCCCGCATCGGCGCAAAATGCGACGTGGTCCCTCCCAACATATTTCTAGAACGACTCTTCAAGCCATCCGTAGCATGGGAAGGGGACACCTGTAACAACAGTCTGGACCCAGCCAAAATACCCGATACCGAACTCTCTGACACAATCGGAGGCTCCGCCACCGAAATAACACATTCAGCCCACGAAATAATGGCCATTATTGCCCCGTGGATAGAACCATTCATGGCCTACCTAACTAGACAGGAACTTCCGGAGGACCAAAATGAGCACGCTGCATAGTGTGGCGATCCAAGGCCTACAGGGTCCATGAGGGAGAATTGTACAAAAAAAGCGGTACCAGAGTCCTTCAAAGGTGCATCTCCGAAGAGGAAGGGCGGAACCTTTTGGCAGAAATTCACGCCGGACTCGATGGTCATCACGCCGCAGCCCGAGCTCTTGTAAGCAAGGCCTTCTGTACAGGATTCTATTGGCCAACGGCCCGGGCAGATGCACAGGACTTGGTCTAACGTTGCGCCGGTTGCCAGCTCTTTGCAAATCAGAGCCACATGCCACCCACGGCCCTCCAAACAATCCACATTACATGGCCCTTCGCGGTCTAGGGGCTTGACATGGTTGGACCCCTTAAAGGGGGAACCCACAAGAAAAAATACTTATTGGTCATGGTGGATAAATTCACCAAATGGATAGAGGCTAAACCGGTTAAAACAACCGAATCCGGACCGGTGATAGATTTCATATCCGGGGTTGTACACCGTTATGGCGTCCCCCATAGCATCATCACTGATAACGACACGAATTGCATGGCCGACGAGGTAAAACTCTGGTGCAACAAAATGGGCATCAAGCTCGATTATGCTTCAGTCTATCACCCACAAACCAACGGTCAAGTCGAACAAGCAAATGGTCTTATAATGAGTGGCATTAAACCCAGATTAGTGCGCTCCTTAACGGAGTCTGACACGCACTGGGTAGAGGAGCTTGACTCCATACTCTGGGGCTGCAGACCACGCTGAATCGTAGTACCGGATATACACCGTTTTTATGGTGTACGGCGCAGAGGCAGTCCTGCCCTGTGACATAATTCATGACTCACCTCGAGTGCGCATGTACGAAGAAAGAGAAGCCGAGCTCGATCGGCAGGACAGTTTGGACACCTTGGAGGAAGAGCACGACGTAGCCAAAGCCCTTTCCGCATTTTACCAGCAACAGGCTCGCAGATACCAAAGCAGAGAAGTACGGGCCAAAATGTATAACATTGGCGAACTAGTTCTACGGCTACCGGATAAGAAAAAGAACAAGCTCGAGCCCAAATGGGAAGGTCCCTTCATTATCGACCAAGTTCTGACCGGTGGAGCGTACCGACTGCGGGATGCATTGACTAGTCGACTCGAGCCGAACCCATGGAACGCAGCCAGGCTTCGAAGATTCTACGCTTAGCACCAGACTCTACATTAGTCCCCTCCCTTTGTCCATTTTCTGCATATGCATCATCTGTCTTGTTTCCCTTTCTTTCTTTTATTTCTCTAGGCCTTCAAGGGTCACCTTGTGCCTCACTCGTACATTACAGATGCGCTAGCCGCACTCTTCATACCCGGGGGCTTCTTTCACAGAAGCTTAAGTTATTTTCCTGGGCCTCACGCCCAACACATGTGTTATACTTCCGCATGTACCTTTTTTCACCATTATATGCATCGATATGACTTAAGTTTTGGCCAAGCTAGGTTGCCTGGCTCTTGTATTTATGCCCTACGTTCCCGTTAATTCGGCTAGGGCATAAGGGGAGCACCTCTGCGATTGTTACCGCCGGGTCAGCCGGACGTGTACCTCAGACTGGGTGAAGCCGAAAGCTAGCGTTCTTAAGGGAATATTTGGTCGGTGAACAAAAGATGACTTTTATTATTCATATCTGCCCCCAGATGATTTTTCTGCGCTTCTTATCGCAGTCCGGACATGCACTTTAGGGCATGCTTACCCAGGGAAAGGAACCCTTAACGGAACTATTCTCCCTGGAAGATGTTTCTTACTACCCATGTAATATAACATAACTAGTTGGGCACTTGTCTGATAAAGCACTAATGACCCCTACGCTTGGTCTCCATGCATGCCCCAGTTCTTACATAACCGATAGGGTATTCAGATACACTCCAGACTGTCGGGTCCCGAGGTTGAAGCGAAAAGGTCCGTCACAACAAACGATCTACAATCTGGCTAGAAGGCATTATACATGTCACTTTAAAATTACATAGTCAATTTGACTGGTTGAATTCCTCTTCAATACCATCCAATAGGCTGTCTAGTCTACAGTCCTATTGGGAATACTTTGCGGCCAATTCTACTTGGCCGTACACTAAGCTCACAGGGATCTCCTTCCCATCAGGCCCCACAGGTCCGACTTCGGCCATGTGGTTCGGGTCAGCCTACGTGTACCATGTCTTCACCATTGCCCAGGCTTCCCTGGCGCCCTGACGGCAGGCCGACATCTTCCATAATCGGAAGCGCCGCCGTGCTCCCTTCAGCTTTTCTGCAAGCTCTCCAAGGCCTTCGGGTATGGAGACGGATGGCCACAAGGCCTGGGCGATGCCTTGCATCACCTGTTGAACTCGTTCGTGCAGCTGTGAGAGCTCGGGAAGAAGGTCACCCGTTGAACCGGGCATTTCCTCGGCAGGACAACCTGTTAGCATACCTACAGACATAACTCTGTCAGCCAGCTTCCTCGCCGAACTCTTTTTCAAAGTTCGTTCAAGCACTTACTAAATATGCCGCGTCGAAGCCGCCGATTTTCCTTAACAGAGTCCGACAGTTGGGCGCAAACATCTTGTAGTTCCACGCCCAGCTTGGTGTTGGCATCTTGGAGATCATTTTTCTCCTGCCTCACCCTTGTAAGCACGTTCTCACCGGCCTTCAGCTGGCGTTGGAGCTGCTGCTTATCCGGATTTACTCCAGTGTCATCTGCAATTTTATCGTCAGATCTGCATACACGCCGCATTCTATATGATACTTATCATTTGAAGGATATGTTACCAGAGGGGGTCTCTTTGGGATCCCCTGCTGCGGCCAGTGCGGCCTGAAGTTGGGCTTTGCACTTTTCCAGCTCCTAGGACAGTTGAGTATTCTTTTCTGCAAGAACCTGCATAACAAATGATCCTTAAATCAGTTATCCTAACTGTTTCAAGTCTCAGGGGCTATTGATATATATAATCACCAAATTTTCTCACCCGTATGTCTTTTACATACTGCTCCGTGGCTCTGGCTAGACCATATTGAGCGGCATGGAGGTGCGCGTCTCCCGAGTTGAAGGCATCCAATGCCTCTTGGGAGAAACAAGCATCACGAAGAAAAGTCCGGCGACGCCTGTGGTTCATGGCACTTTCCACCTCGGAATGGGTGGCGGACAGTTTATCCACATCCTCTGTCAGAGGAGCACCCGGCGCACGCCTTGTATTCGTTCCAGCCTCTGAATCCGGCCTTGGAGCCTGGCTTCTGGATGCGCGATTGGTAGCCTCTCTGGGTATAGTCCGGCGAGCACTCTTTTTCCTGAAAAGAAGGCATGGGCGTTAATATGCCTCTGATAATAATGTCTTGCAATAAGGACGGCGCGCCATACCGCTGCGCCGATGTCTTAATCCGGACTGCGGGTCTTTTCAGCCTGCCTGGCCTCGCGGCCCCTTGTTGGCCAGTCGCCGCAGGCTCGGCCTTCGGCCTCGTGGACCTCCCCTGCAAAACAAGACTGTTATACGACGATCAAAAACACGCAAGGACGGATCCCTTTTTGAACTGCTGGGACTTCGGTCTTAGTCACCTGTGAGGCTGGAACTAGCCCAGGGTAATCGGCCGTAATGGCTACCAAAGCATTGTCATTACTCGATTGGTAAAATACCCCATCGATCAGCTCCACAGATATGTCCGGATCCTCCTGGGAGGCCGGGTCAAGGGACCGTCCAGGGTCCTCGGGTTGTGGAGGAGGGCTGTTTATCTCCTGTACAACCTGGCGCGGCTCCTGCGATGAAATTGCTAGAATGAATACTTAACTACAGGAATACGAAATGGATGGGTGATAAAAAGTCTCCGCTTACCCAGCTCGGAGGATTGTGCATAGAAAATCCGCCCTACGGGTTGACATGAAGGAATTCCTCCTCTTTTCCCTTGTACAAAGTGGATAAGATCTTTGTTAGATCAGCAACCGATCCCGACCCTTTACGGCCGTAGTGGGTGGCGTCATCCTCCTCGTTGAAATCCCACATGGGGTGGCCTCTATACTGAAGCGGTTGCACCCACCGCATGATGCATATGGCCATGACCTCGATCATAGTCAATCCGGATCGAGCTAAAAAACTTATCCGGCTCACTAGGTAAAGAATGTCCCTATCATCTTCCTCTAGGGAGCTCCGTGGATGCCAGCTCCGACGCTTCATCAAAGGGGCATTGTCGAACTCAGGAAGGCCGATCCGAATAGGATCTAGGAGGGGGACGTCTTCTATATAAAACCATTCTAAAGGCCAGTCTCCGGACGTCTTCTTTGGGGTCCCGGACAGGTATCCGGTCCCGGCAATACGCCACACTTCGGCTCCACCCACTTGATATATTGACCCCTTCTGAGAACGGGGCACAGGGCAGAACAGCTTCTTCCACAGAGCGAAATGAGCCTCACAGCCCAAAAACAACTCGCAAAGGGCTACGAATCCCGCGATATGTAGCATGGAGGCAGGCGTAAGATTGTGCAACTGGAGGCCGTAGAACTCCAGGAGCCCCCGGAGAAACGGATGAATTGGAAATCCGAGTCCTCTTACCAAATAAGGGACAAGGCATACCCGCTCTCCCTTGGAGGGATTGGGAAGGCTCTCCGCCATTATAGGTGGCGAGCCCGGCTCGAACCGGGACCATGCACGCTGGGGGAAGAAATCCCTTGGACTGAAGCATCACTAATTTGTTGTGCAGGACGGAACATCTCTCCCAATCTCCAGGCTAGGAGCTAGGGGTGCGAGAGGAGGAGCTGCGTCGACCGGCCATGATGAAATGGATCTCTATCGGGTGCGCTCCGATGAAGGCTCGCCAAGGGAGGATGGTGTGATTTGGATCTGAATCCTCGTCTTTTTAAATAGGCGGCTCATTCACACAGCTAGGGGGGTAAATGTGAAAATGCCCTGGCTCTTCACATTCGCTCGACACGTGGAAAGTGGCCATTATTGGGCGTAGAAGCCAAGGAGTACAAACATTCACAAGAAACCAGACATTATTTCGACAGGTACGCAGAATTTGGAGAGGAACCTGCCTTGCAATGTCGAAGACAATACTGCGCGCCGGACTCATCGTCATTGAAGCCTGGTTCAGGGGCTACTGAGGGAGTCCTGGATTAGGGGGTCTCCGGACAGCCGGACTATATCCTTTGGCCGGATTGTTGGACTATGAAGATACAAGATTGAAGACTTCTTCTCGTGTCCGGATGGGACTCTACTTGGCGCGGAAGGCAAGCTAGGCAATACATATATGGATATCTCCTCCTTTTAACCGAACTTGTGTAACCCTAACCCTCTCCGGTGTCTATATAAACCGAAGGGTTTTAGTCCGTAGAACATACAATCACAAAATACAATCATACCATAGGCTAGCTTCTAGGGTTTAGCCTCTCTGATCTCGTGGTAGATCTACTCTTGTACTACCCATATTATCAATATTAATCAAGCAGGACGTAGGGTTTTACCTCCATCAAGAGGGGCCGAACCTGGGTAAAACATCGTGTCCCCTGCCTCCTGTTACCATTCGGCCTAGATGCACAGTTCGGGACCCCCTACCCGAGATCCACCGGTTGTGACACCGACAGGGTCATACTGCAATGAGGAAGAAGAAGGCTCCAATTGCCACTGGCTGGCAATCAGCTCCGGATCCCACTGATAGTTAGACTGTCGTGAAGGATCAAATTGTGGTTCCGGTTCTGGCTCCTCGGCTGGTGCAGGGTTCCGGTAGGCATGGTGCCGGGGTACTGATCCACGGGCACCTATGGGACCGGCGGACCGAGTCCCTTTCGGTTCGGCGGGGGCGGAGATCGTGCAAAGAGCAAATCGAGGCGATACACGCGAGCGATTTACCCAGGTTCGGGCCGCATGGATGCGTAAAACCCTACTCCTGCTTTGTGGTTTGTATTGATTTCTTGCTCGGGAGCGCGGAGTGCTACAGTACACACCAGCGGCTAACGAGACCGAGCGTGAGTGTTTTTTCGAACCCCCCTCTACATTGCACACGGGCCTCCTTTTATATGCTCAAGGGGTCACCAACAGGTGGCAACGGAGGCAAAGGGTAAAAATGGAAAGGTGCTGCAGTAGGAACAGCTAGCTGCTACAGTGTATCATACCTAACCCTGACGGCAGGGGACAAGGGCCTTAAATGCCCGTCTGTGTCACCTAAACAGTGCGAAAAGGGACCGTCAGGGGCGCCACTGCTCGCCACGATGGCGATCTTGTCAGCGCCGCTTGCCACCGCGCATCGCAAGCTGCACAGCCTCCCGCCACGTACGTCTGGAAGGGTCCTAGAGCGACACGTTGGTGGATGTGCTGGAGCGCGGACACAGAGTGGTGGCTTGTCGCGGCAAGTGCCTTTCCGCGGTTGTTGTCTTGTCGCGTCCGGGAGCTTGTCGCTCACCGGGCCTTGCCGGGACGCGTGGTGCGCCGTGGCAAGTTCCTTGAAGTGCCTTGGTAGGCCTTCCCGGCAAGCTCCTCTTGCCGGGGTCTTGAGATGCCTTGGTTGGCCTTCCCGGCAAGCTCCTCTTGCCGGGGTCTTGTCTCCTTGACTTGGATACTTTGTTCTTGAATGGCTCCAAAGGAACCACGGAGGACCTTGGCGGTCACCGGCAAGCCTTGCCGCGGGACGCTGCGACTGCCCGTGCACAAGTTCGGGATACTAGGGTACCCCTACTCTAGTACACCGACAGGAGCCCCCGGGCCTGGGCCATACACGGTGCCGAGCGCTGTTGGGCCAGGCCCAAAACAGGGCACGGGCACGCGCGGCCTAGGTTACGCCGTATCTCTCTCCGTATCCACCGCGCCCTCCCCAAACGGCACGCGTCGAATGCGGCGTTGTGGGAGAGATCGTTGGCGGTTTCTTTATTCGGAAATGCGGAACGTCCGCCCCCTCCCTCTTTATAAGCAGGGGAAACAGGGGAAGTTCGCCCATTCGCCCGTTGCTGTTCCAATCTCAGAAATCTCCGCCGCTCCCTTGCCTTCCCAAAGCTGAGAGAGAGAGCAGCGCTCCGCTACCCATCGCCACCAGCACCACCAACGCCGTCGACCTCCTCCACCACTTCCGCCATGGCTCCGAAAGCCGACAAGGGGAAAGTCGTGAAGTCGACCGAGGCGCAGCGGCTTGCGGCGCTGCGGAAGGAGCGGGCCGTCTTCCCCCCCAAGCTTGCCGCGAAGGAGCTGAGGGAGAACTACTACCTCTTCTGGTCGACGGAGACGCGCGCGCATCCGCGCACGAAGGTACTCCCCGCCGCCGCTTGGAAGAAAGCCCCAAACGGATACCCTTTCTTCGCATTGTTCTTCTACTGTGGGCTCTGCCCGCCTTTCTCTGAATTCTTCTGCGACATCATGAATACCTACAGATTCCACCTCCTTGACTTCACCCCCAATGTTGTTCTGACCATGGCAGTTTTCGCACATCTCTGCGAAAACTTTGTCGGAGTCCATCCCAACGTAGCCCTCTTCCGCCACTTCTTCATACCCCGAGTAGAGAGAGGAGAGCCTCTATCCGGCGGAATCGCCTGGATCTCAAGGGCCGGCAAGAAGGAAACGTATCTGGAGGGAGAATTCCACGGCAAGTGGGAGGAGTGGAGAGCAGATTGGTGCTGGATTGACGAGGAGAACCCACAGCCATTCACCACCCGACGCCAAACCCCAGTAGCACGCGGCAGCGATTGGAGTGACGTGGCCCCGAAAGACGACAGGCTGAAGATTGCCGTCACTAGGATCCTACGCCTCAGGCTTGCCGGGCTTACTGTTGGCGCTGTTGATGGAGACTTCCTTCGCTGCCGCATCGCCCCCCTGCAGGAACGGGGGAGGCCCACTTGGGAGTTCAAGAATGCGGCAGATATCATGAGGCTGCGGCCGGGCCTCAACTTCAACTTCACAGTTCTGGAGCTCAACGCGATGCTGCAGGAGCTGTTCAAGTATGATCCCCAACATCCCGAAGTTTTCAGGTTGCCGGGGGGCGTCGTCCTGCTGTGCAACAATTCCTCGCTCGACCGCATCCGTGCAATGATGCCGGAGTGCGACTCGCATGGAATCATGCCAACCTGGCAGGAGCCTGCAGACGACGTCGTGCAGCAGTTCTTTGATGACTTGGTAGAAGTGTCGATCCGCTCCGACGAGAAGGATGGCCTCACCCGCGACACCACTGACGAGGAGATGACGCGCATCGCCACTAGGTTGGAAGAGGCGGCGGCAGCCGCGGCCGCGGGTGAATTTGGATTCACTGTGGAGGAGGCAGATGCAGCAGAAGCGGCAAGCCGTGCCGAGTGAGGGGAGCCCGCCGGCAAGAAGGAGCTTGCCAGGCGTGATGCCGAGCCGAGCGAGCCCGCCAAGGACATGAGCGGCTCGCTGGAAATCAACTCCTCTTCCTCCTCATCTTCGGGCAGCTCGCCGCAAGCAGAGCCTCCATCCCCACCAAGAAGGCGTCTCCGCAAGGTCGGTGACGTAGCGGAGCAGCAAGCGGGTCAACAGTCGCCGCGCCGCGTGACACGCTCCACCGCGGCAAACACCGTTGCCGCGGGAGCGCCTCATGCTGCGACGGCAACTGGAGCGGAGTCTAGCCGGACCACCGCTTCAGTTCCTGCCACTGCTCGCGCCGCGCCGGCAGCCGGGGCGGGGTCGTCTCAGACCACCGCCACTGCTCCGGCCAAGCGGCCAAGGGAAGCTTCTCCTCCGCCTCCTCACGCCGGGCGCGCGCCGGACTTCGACTTCTCCGCGTTCAGCTCCGACGAGGAAGAAGAAGAAGAGTAAGCTTCTCTTGCTATACTTGCATTTCTTCAATCCTTACTGTTTTTCTTGTATCTCATTTGCTTTTCTTTCTGAACTTGTTCCTCTTTAGGACTCTGGCCCAGAGAGCGGCAAAGAGAGCTAAGGTCCCGGTGATCGTCATCGAGGACGAGCCCACTGCGACAGCAGGTGGCGCACCCGAGACAACCTTGCCGGACCCGACGACTTTTCTCCAAAGCAGCCCCTAGCGTAAGTGTATGGTTTGCTTTCCGCTTGTGAGGTGCGCATGGATACTCTGTCTTTGCTAATGTTTGATTGCTGATTTGTGTAGGAGCAGAGCAGCCCCACCAGGAGCCAAAGGAGAATCCCCCGACAAGGGAGAAGTCTCCAGCAAGGGAGGGTTCTCCGGCAAGGGACAGCACCAGCGGCCCCCCAACGGCGGAGACCACAACTGCAGAACCCAGCACAGGTACCCCTCTTGCTTCAAAACTTCCCTTGGGTTCTTCCTCTCTTGATCTTCTGGGTTTTTGCTGGATTTTGCTTGACTCTTCTCCCCTTGCCGGCTGTCAGACCCATCTGCTGCAGAGCAGATGGAGACCGAGGTCGTCGCCGAAGAAGCAGCCGGCGCTGGCGATCCCGCCGGTGCCAAGGCCGCCAAGGCTGCCGCCGCAGCAACTGGCGAGGGGTCTGGCGATCGTACTGACGGCCCTGAGGCCGCAGGAGCGCCAGGCGCTACACCGACCGCCGACCCGTCCGCCGCTGCCTCAGCAACAGGCTCCGAAGAGCCCCAGCCAGGCGTCTATTTGAAGGTCGGCGACGGCGTCTTCATCAACCTCCCCTGGGCATCAAGCTCCAGGGCGCCGGTCGAGGGGGAGATCTTCGACGGGGAAGTGCTCGCCTCCGTGGGGCTGACGCTGGTCGACGCGCCGAGCAGCAGCAGCAATGAGCCCGAGGAAGAGCGGCTGCTGCGCAAGTTGCTGTCACTCTACCGCGCGCGGCAAGCCAAGCTGGAGTCCCGCGAGGCGCTTGTCGCGAAGGCGGGAGCAGACATCGAAAAGCGCGCAGAAGAGCTCGGGGGTTTCCATCGGGAAGCCCTCCGGTCCCTGGCGGAGGAGCGGGAGCAGCTCGCTGAAGCGCAGAAAGCCTTCCTCCTCGAGAAGGCTGAAGTCGAAGAGCGGCAGCGACTTGCCGCTGTGAAGCTAGCCGCGGAGGAGGGCGAGCTGGCGCAGCGGAAGGTCAATCTCGACGCCCACGAGGAGGAGCTTGCCGCGCGCGAGGGAAAACTCGGCGGAGCCCTCAAACAAGCAGAGGACGCCGCCGCCGCCGCCGAGGCCGCCAAGGAGGAGTTGAAGACGAAGGTGGCGCGGCTGGAGGCCGATCTCTCCGAGAAGGGCAAGGAGCTCAGCGCCGCCAAGAACTATAATGCAGATCTTGTGTTGAAGCTATCCGCTTTGACCAAGACGCTGGACGGCGCCAAGAAGCAGGAGGCGGCCTTGAAGGAGGAAATCAAGGCCGACAAGGTGCTGCTAGAAAGTGTTGCCGCCACCCAAAACGCCTTCAGGGAGACTGTGGAGCACTGGACAGAAAGTCTTGTGAATGCCGCCACAGACATTGACAGGGAGTTGGCGCAGCTGGGGATGGAAGATCTCGCGTATCCTTCCGACGACAACCTCCAACCCAGCGCCAAGCTTGTCCTGTTCTTCAAGGGCGTGGCGACGACCCTCCAGCGACTCCGGGAGAGGATCCCGAAGCAGCTGGCCGACGAGTCGCGCAAGATCTGCGTGGGAGCTCTTCAGAAAGTGTTGATGAAGGTGGCCTTCCGCAATCCGGGCCTCAACTTCACCAACGTCCTCAAGACCTTGCCGCCGGATGCTGATCTGGAGGTGCTCAAGGCCCTTGTCGCACCCATTGTGGACAAGGTGAGCGGGATCAAGAGGATCGAAGGCGATCGCATAGACTAGGCCGCCCATTTCTTCTTTTCTTGTCGTTGTTTGTCATGTTATGAAAACAATCTATTAGAGCTGCGACAAGCTATATTTGTAATATAACTCTATTCTGGATATTGATTGCAATGTTATTCCCTTTACTTGATTCCTCCCTTTGTATGTTTTTTACCCTACGCTTTTAGGGAACTTGCCGGTGCAGGCACCAGAGCCGCGAGCGCTGAGTGCGGGACGTCAGCAGCCTGCTGGCGGTGCCGCTACCGACAAGAAACCTTGTCGCAACTAGTTGCAGCTCGCTTAAGTTGTTGAGAGGACTCGAAACAAAGTAAGGGCGCAACTAGCTACGATTTGGTTCCTCCGCGCACAGGTTTTCCATACAAAGTGCGGTCGTTCAAGGGAGATAACTTAAAATTTAAAAAATCAGATTGCTCAAACTTTGGCAACTTAGCTTTTCTGTTGTTTGCTTCCCGGCAAGGCGAAACTTTCTTGAACGACGCCTGGTCCATACCATCGTCTTCTCCTTTCCCCCCCGGCAAACTTGTGGGCGAGGGGAACCTTCCTTTCAAAAGAAAGAAGAGACAATACAGATATGGAGCTTTACGGCTCGTTATTGCTTACCGTGGAGTAGGTGCTGCACAAAGTGTCAGATCATATATGCCAAAAAATAGAAAGCATGAAATCGACAAAATGTGCGGAGCACATGAGCTTTACTTATGCACGGGGTCTGCGCCCGGCTTTGTACAAAGGATTACATGCAACAGCGGCAAGACTTGTACAAAAGGTGGTTGCCGGAACAGGTTCCGGCAACCGCGCCTTACGGGTAAAACTTACGAAGATGCTCAATGTTCCAGGAGTTGCTCACCGGAATGGCATCTTCGGTCTCAAGGCAGACAACGCTAGGCCTAGTGACTCGTTTCACCCGGTAAGGGCCTTCCCACTTCGGCGTCAACTTGTTGGAATTCTTGGCGGACTGAACACGCCGAAGAACAAGGTCGCCTTCCTCGAGACTTCTGGCATTAACTTTGCGGCTATGGTAGCAGCGTAAAGCTTGCTGGTAGCGAGCAGCGAGCACAGCAGCCTGAAGACGGTCTTCCTCAAGGAGCAGCGCGCCATCTTGTTGCAACTTCTCTTGCTCGAGCTCATCATAAGCGAGCACTCGAGGTGACCCGTATATGAGTTCCGTGGGGATAACTGCCTCTGCTCCATAGACTAGAGCGAAAGGTGTCTGGCTAGTGGCTCGATTTGGCGTCGTCCTGATCGACCAAAGAACCACCGGAAGCTCCTCGATCCAGTTTCTTCCGCACTTGTGCAGCCTGTCGAAAGTTCTGGTCTTGAGCCCGCGCAGCACTTCAGCATTTTCCCTCTCCGCTTGACCGTTGCTTCTCGGGTGAGCAACAGAAGCGAAGCAGACCTTGGCGCCAAGATCTTGGACGTACTGCATGAAGGTGCGGCTCGTGAATTGCGTACCGTTGTCGGTGATTATCCTGTTAGGGATCCCAAAGCGGCAAACAATCGACCTGAAGAACTTGACTGCTGACTGTGCTGTCACCTTCCTCACTGGTTCCACTTCCGGCCACTTTGCGAACTTGTCGATTGCTACGTACAAGTACTCAAAGCCCCCGACTGCTCGGGGGAAGGGGCCGAGGATGTCGAGCCCCCAGACCGAAATTGGCCAGGATAAAGGGATTGTCTGGAGAGCTTGAGCTGGTTGGTGTATCTGCTTGGAATGGAACTGGCACGCTTCACACTTGGTTACTTGTGCAGTTGCATCCTGGAGGGCTGTTGGCCAAAAGAAACCTTGCCGGAATGCTTTGCCGACAAGGGCTCTTGCGCCAATGTGGTGTCCACATATGCCTCCATGTATCTCTGCCAACAGCTTTTGTCCGTCTTCCCGGTGAATACACTTCAATTTCACACCGTTGAGTCTTCTTCTGTACAGTGTCTTGTCGACAAACTGGTACATACTTGACTGCCGGGCTACTCTTTCCGCTTCTTCTTGCTCCTCGGGAAGTTCTCCTGTCTGAAGGAAACGGACAATCTGCTGCGCCCATGCTGGAGCTTGTGGCTCGACAACAAGGACTAAAGGCAAATCTGCTGCTGCGGGAACATCCGCTTCTACGGCGAGAATCTGCGGCTCTGCCGGAGCTTGACGTTCCCCGGCAAGCTTGCCGGAGCAAAACTTGCCGGGAGCTTCTGCTTCAACGGAACAAACCCTGGGGTTTGCCGGAGCAGACTGCTCCTCAGCGCTCTTGGCGTTGATCTTGGGGATTGCTGCAGGAACATCCTCTTCTACGGCGAGAACATGTGGCTCTGCCGGAGCGTGACGTTCCCCGGCAAGCTTGCCGGAGCAAAACTTGTCGGGAGCTTCTGCTTCAACGGGACAAACCCTAGGGCTTGCCGGAGCAGACTGCTCCTCAGCGCTCTTGGCGTTGATCTTGGGGACCTTCTTGGCGGCGGCTTCGGGAAGCTCTGCTGGCAAATAGTCACAAGAAATCAACTTCCTCTTCTTGTTCTGTCCAGTTGATGGCATTACGGACGGCTGAGTCAGCTTGAGCACAAAGATCCCTGGTTCCATAGGTAATTTAAGTGCGGCGCACTTTGACAGGCCGTCGGCAATAGCGTTCTGAGCTCTTGGAACATGCTCCATCTGTAGGCCTTCAAAGTGCTCTTCTAGCTTTCTCACTTCATCGACGTAAGCTTCCATCAACGGACTCTGGTAGCTCTTATTTACTTGGCGGACGACAAGCTGTGAGTCATCCCTGACAATGAGCTTCTTGATCCCAAGGTCTGCCGCGATCCTGAGATCGGCAAGCAAGCCTTCATACTCTGTAGTATTGTTAGTTGCTTGCTCCTTGGGAAAGTGCATCTGGACTACGTACTTGAGGTGCTCTCCGGTGGGTGCGACAAGCAGCACGCCAGCGCCGGCGCCTTGCAGCGAAAAGGCACCATCAAAGTACATCAGCCACTCTTTGCTTGCTTCATCGACGGGGATGCACGTCTCTGGAATTTCTTCATCTGGTGTTGGCGTCCATTCCGCTATGAATTCTGCCAATGCTCTGCTCTAGATAGTTGAAGTGCTCCCAAACTTGAGGCCAAAGCTTGACAGTTCCAGTGCCCACTCAACAATCCTGCCTGTCGCTTCTGGATTCTGTAGTATCCTCTTCAGCGGAAAGCGAGTGACAACTGTGATCTCATGTGCTTGGAAGTAATGGCGCAGCTTTCTCGAGGCCATAAGGAGGCCGAAAAGCAATTTCTGCATGCCAGAGTACCTTGACCTAGCCCCCTGCAGAAGGGAACTAACAAAGTAAACTGGGCGCTGCACCATCTTCT
Source organism: Triticum dicoccoides (assembly GCF_002162155.2). NCBI lineage: Eukaryota > Viridiplantae > Streptophyta > Magnoliopsida > Poales > Poaceae > Triticum > Triticum dicoccoides. The sequence continues at coordinate 758,711,748 of NC_041382.1, forward strand.
TCTGTGTCTCCTCGTGCATCTGCGGAGATCCATCTTTGTCGGGACCAGAGTTTGTCGGGGAAGCCCCCTGCTTGTCACTGGATGTGCTTGCCGTGGTTGCGGGCTCGTCATCTGCCTCCCTCTCTGCTACTAACGCATCACTAACCACTTGATTGGTTGCCGCTATGTACAGCAGCAACTTCTCTTGTGGCTTAGGTGCGACAAGTATTGGAGGGGAGGACAGGTATCTCTTCAAGTCTTGCAGCACAGCCTCCGCTTCCGGAGTCCATTTCATTGGACCTGCCTTTTTCAATAATTTGAAAAACGGCAGGGCGCGCTCAGCAGACCTAGATATAAACCTGCTGAGAGCAGCCACGCAACCGGCAAGTCTTTGTACATCCTTGACGTGCTTGGGTGCTTCAATCTGCTCAATGGCCTTGATCTTGTCGGGATTGGCTTCAATTCCCCGCTGAGACACAAAGAACCCGAGAAGCTTGCCGGAGGGAACTCCAAACACACACTTCTCTGGGTTGAGCTTGAGGCTGATCTTGCGCAGATTTGCAAAGGTCTCGTCTAAATCTTGAATCAGAGTTGCCCTGTCCTTGCTCTTGACCACTATATCATCCATGTATGCTTCCACATTTCTATGTATTTGCGGCTCAAGAGCGACATGAACTACCCTTGCAAATGTTGAACCAGCATTTTTTAATCCGAAAGGCATCCGTACGAAACAGTACGTGCCACATGGAGTAATAAATGCGGTCTTCTCCTCATCCTCTTCTGCCATGAAGATCTGATGATATCCTGAGTATGCGTCAAGAAATGAAAGCAAATCACATCCGGCTGTGGAGTCAACAATCTGGTCTATGCGCGGCAAAGGAAATGGGTCTTTGGGACAAGCTTTGTTAACATCGGTAAAATCGATACAAAGTCTCCATTTCCCGTTTGCCTTGCGCACGACTACAGGATTGGCCAACCACGTAGGATGGAGCACTCCTCTGACAAGGCCTGCTGCTTCCAGCTTCTTGATCTCTTCTGCGATGAATTCTTGGCGCTCCATTGCTTGTTTCCTAACCTTCTGCTTGACGGGCCGTGCATGAGGACAAACGGCAAGGTGGTTCTCAATCACTTTCCTGGGAACACCGGGGATGTCAGACGGTTGCCACGCAAACACGTCGACATTCGCCCGCAGGAAAGCAACGAGCGCGCTTTCCTATTTAGGGTCGAGAGTGGCACTGATGGTGAAGGTACCACCAGTGCCGTCCTCCTTGGCGGACACCTTTTTCGTCTCTGGTGGAGCTGCCATCGTCTTCTTACACTTGCCGGTGGAGCTCGATGGTGCGTCCTCGACGGCAGCGCAGCACTCCGAAGAGGTGCGCTTGCCGGAGTGGGCATCAGAACTCTTGCCGGACTTGGTTTTCTTCTTCCCCCCGGGACCTTCAGCGGCAAGTGACTTGTGATCTGCTGCGGCTTCTGCTTCCCGGTAGATCTTGTCGGTGCAGATAAGAGCATCCTTCTTGTCGCCAGGGACAGAGATGACGCTTATTGGGCCTGGCATCTTCAGCATGTTGTATGCGTAGTGAGAGGCTGCCATGAACTTGGCGAGTGCTGGACGGCCAAGTATCCCATTGTAAGGTAATGGAATATCGGCAACGTCAAAAGTGACCCTCTCAGTCCTGAAGTTCAGCTCGCTGCCAAATGTAACTGGCAACATGACCTTCCCCTTCGGCTTGCTCCTTCCCGGATTGATTCCTTGAAATGTGCCGGTCTCTTCAAGCTCGCTGTCAGGGATCTGGAGTTTCTGGAGTACAGCGGAGGAGATCAGGTTCAAGCCGGCCCCACCGTCAAGTAACATCTTAGTGACCTTGAGGTTGCGGATAGTTGGTGAAACCAACATCGGCATGCACCCGACCGCAGTTGTGCGATCAGGGTGGTCCTCAATGTCAAAGATGATAGGCGTGCTGGACCATTTCAGAAGCTTGCGCGACTCGACAGGTGGTTCTGCTGCATTGACTTCCCGCATCCACTGCTTGAGTTGGCGGTGTGAAGTATGCAGAGAAGCACCACCGTCAACGCACAAGACCTCTGTGGCTTTCTGGAACTCCTGCTCGCTGGTCTCGACATCGTCCATGTCTTCGTCGTCGTCGTCGTCTTCATCGTTGTCGCGGCCGCGGGGAGGTCTGTCTCCTTGCCGCTGCTTGGCCTTGCCGCGGCGTCCTCCCCGGCCGGCGCGCTTCTTGCCAGATTCTCCAGCACCTCCTTGGGCCCTCTCCTTGTCTCGTCGCTCGTACTCAGCCTTTTGCTGCTGGACAAGCTGCTCGACCTTCTTGCAGCTCTGGAGGTCTTGACCCTTGGTGCGGTGAATCTTGTAGTACTGCTTGTCGGTGTCGTCCTGCTTGTCGGCGACCGCCACAGCCTGGCAGTTGGTGCATGCGGCAACCTCCTTGCCGGAGCTACCAACCTTGGCTTTCTTGGCGCCACCTTCGTTGCCGGACTGCTCAACGACTAGCACCTCTTTGCCTTTCTTCCTCCTGTTCCGCCGCCGGTTTTTCTTTGCTGGGGCAGCATCCTCGCTGTCAGATCCTCCTGCTCCTATATTCTCTCCGGGGAGTTTCCTCCCTTCCTCAGCACGTGCACACTTGTCGGCCAGGGCATACAGCTCACTGACGTCTCTGATCTTGCACATCGCCATCTCCTCCCGCATCTAGCGGTTACGCACGTTCTGATGAAACGCGCTGATGACCGCGGCAGGGTGGACATCTGGGATGTTGTGTTGTACACGGCTGAACCTCTGAATGTACTTGCGCAGGGGTTCTCCTTCCTTCTGGGCGAGCAGATGAAGGTCACTCTCTTGGCCATGAGGTTTGTGGCCGCCTGTAAAGGCGCCAACAAACTGATGGCATAGGTCTGCCCAGGAGGATATGGAGTTGTCCGGCAAGTGCATGAGCCAGGACCTGACGTTGGGCTTGAGCACTAGCGGGAAGTAGTTGGCAAGGATCTTGTCGTCCCGCCCCCAGCAGCCTGCACCGCGATGGTGTAGATGCTGAGGAACTCCGACGGATGCGACTTGCCGTCGTACTTCTCCGGTACGTCTGGCTTGAAATTCGTCATGCTGGGCCACTAGACTTTCCGCAGCTCACGAGTGAACGCAGGGCAACCTACCGCGTACGGCAAGTCGCCTGGTTCCCCTGGCGCATGCATGTCAACAGAGGGCCCAGCGCGCTGGTCTGATTGACGTCGCGCTTCTCTTCGGCGCTCGATGCAAGTACGAGCGTCTTCTTGCTGTCGTTCGTGAAGAACTTGGCGCTGATCGCGGCGAGCTCGTGGATCTGATGATGCGGTGGAGTCGCTGTCGAGGTGGATCCGGCGAGTCGGCGATCCTGGCCTTCGGGGCGGAGAGTGCACAGAGGTTGCACCACCACCGGTCTTGTCGCCACCGGCTCGTGCCTGACTGACTGGCTGCGGCCGCGACGTGCTCGGTTGCAGCTGAGTGTCGCCGTTAGCGAAGCCGATGAGATTCTGAATGGTAGCCCTCCAGTCGTCGATCTTGTCTGCCGTTGGAGGGTAGGCTAGGAGCAGTTGAGCTCGCGCCAAAGCTTCTGCTGCAGTGGCGGGTGGTGGTGGCGAACGGTGCGAGGAGCGGGATATGCTCGGACTTCTAACCACGTTAGAAGGAGCAGTATCCTGTCCAGGCGACCGTGCCTCGCTCGCGTCAGCATGTTGGTGTGCATGGTGGTCTTGAGCGCTCCGGGATCCACCAACTCTCTCTTGGTCCAGCAAACACATGGTACCATGAGCACCATGGCGCTGCCGGTCCCGTGCCTCATGAGATGGGTGCGGTGCATGTACGGACGCCGAGGTCTTGGAGTGCGCCCGGTCATTGTGGGAGCCGGCCATGCCACCGATGGGCAGCGCAGCCTTGTCCTTGGACCTGGCAGCACCGTGAGCTCCCTCGTCGACGCGCGTTCTTCCGCCGGCGCCTGCCCCATCAGCCGTTTGCTCCGACGATGGTGGGTTCGGCGCGGACGGAGCAGCCACCTCCGAAACCTTCTTCTTCGGCGGCATGTTGATGAAGATGATGAAGATCTAGCTCGCGAGAACGCTGGATCTGGTTCACACAACTTCGACGCCCCCTACCTGGCGTGCCAAAGATGTCGGGGTACTGATCCACGGGCACCTATGGGACCGGCGGACCGAGTCCCTTTCGGTTCGGCGGGGGCGGAGATCGTGCAAAGAGCAAATCAAGGCGATACACGCGAGCGATTTACCCAGGTTCGGGCCGCACGGATGCGTAAAACCCTACTCCTGCTTTGTGGTTTGTATTGATTTCTTGCTCGGGAGCGCGGAGTGCTACAGTACACACCAGCGGCTAACGGGACCGAGCGTGAGTGTTTTTCGAACCCCCCTCTACGTTGCACACGGGCCTCCTTTTATATGCTCAAGGGGTCACCAACAGGTGGCAACGGAGGCAAAGGGTAAAAATGGAAAGGTGCTGCAGTAGGTACAGCTACCTGCTATAGTGTATCATACCTAACCCTGACGGCAGGGGACAAGGGCCTTAAATGCCCGTCTGTGTCGCCTAAACAGTGCGAAAAGGGACCGTCAGGGGCGCCACCGCTCGCCACGATGGCGATCTTGTCAGCGCCGCTTGCCACCGTGCACCGCAAGCTGCACAGCCTCCCGCCACGTACGCCTGGAAGGGTCCCAGAGCGACATGTTGGTGGATGTGCTGGAGCGCGGACACAGAGTGGTGGCTTGCCGCGGCAAGTGCCTTGCCGCGGTTGTTGTCTTGTCGCGTCCGGGAGCTTGTCGCTCACCGGGCCTTGCCGGGACGCGTGGCGCGCCGTGGCAAGTTCCTTGAAGTGCCTTGGTAGGCCTTCCCGGCAAGCTCCTCTTGCCGGGGTCTTGAGATGCCTTGGTTGGCCTTCCCGGCAAGCTCCTCTTGCCGGGGTCTTGTCTCCTTAACTTGGATACTTTGTTCTTGAATGGCTCCAAAGGAACCACGGAGGACCTTGGTGGTCACCCGGCAAGCCTTGCCGCGGGACGCTGCGACTGCCCATGCACAAGTTCGGGATACTAGGGTACCCCTACTCTAGTACACCGACACGTGGATAGCGGTCAACGGAACAAGGTACTTGCCTACAGTCAAATCAAACAAAGAAGGAGCAGGCAAGGTAATAGTCTCAGGATGATGTTTATTAAAGAATAATTGATATTTAAGCTCTCCTGCCCTATTCTTAATAATAAAATCATGTGCCACCATACTTTTATAATCTAGATAAACACGAGGCAACACTTTTTCTTCCTTCTCAGCATGCCTAATAGGTATGTTAAAATGTGCAGCGAGGCGTGAGGCATAGATGCCTCCAAAGATGGGGCCTTTGGTACGGTTCATACTTAACCGTCTAGAAATAATGCCGCCCATACTAAAAGTGTTATCACTGTATAAACCTTGGAGCAAAATAATAATATCAGGGATACTAAGATTTCCACAGTTTCCGCGTCCAATTAAGCAACGACTAGCAAATAATGCAAAGTAACGTAGAACAGGAAAATGTATGCTAGTGATTCGTGCATCAGAAACCTTCCTAGTTTCTCCTACAGTGATAGTATCAATAAACCCCTCCACATCATCATGATGTGGTTCTTCTGTCTTGCCCTCAAAAGGGACTAAACAAATCCAACAAAATCATAAAGTGACATCTCCTTATGCTCATCATATAAATGAAACTCCACCGTAGGTGGCGAGTTCCTAGAATGGAAATGAAAGTTTTGCACCAAGGTATTTGTGAGTAAGAGATACTGATCGCATTGGTCGTGGAGGAAAGCAGCGAGGCCTGCATTATGAGCCAATTCATGAAAATCTTCATAGATACCGGGTGCTCTCAAGAAATCATCAGAAGTCCATTCACATGCCCGAATCTCCGCGGTGCGTAGCAAATTATACTTAGGCTTCGGTGCCTTTTCCTTCGAGCTTTGGCTAGATGAGCCCCTCAATAATCTCCTCATCATTTTCTGAAAAATTCTGAAATTTTTAGTAACTTCAAAATAAAAGTAAACCAAACTCAATAATATTGATAGCAATTACTCCTACAAGTGTCTAGGGCCTATATCATGCATCAAAACTACTTTTGACCATATAAATTTGACATGCAAGCTCAAGAATAGGGTCACCTAAGCAACAAAAATTTGCTATGAATAAAGCACTAGAACAAAAACTAATTGGACCAATGGAGGAGTCACATACCAAGGAACAATATCCCCAAGCAGTTTTGTGAGAGGTGCTTTGAGCAAGGAGATCGAAAATTACAGCAAAGAGGGCTGGAACTCGTGCTTGAGTTGGGTTTTCATTTTTGTGGGAGGAAGAAGAAGAGGATGGGTGCATGAATAAGTGGAGGAGGGCCACCGTGGGCCCACGAGGCAGGGGGCACGCCCTAGGGGGGTGGGCGCGCCCTCCACCCTCGTGGCAAGGTGGTTGGCCCCCCTGGTGTGTTCTTTGTTCCATAAATCCTCAAACATTCTAGAAAAAATCATATTTAATTTTCAGGGCATTTGGAGAACTTTTATTTTCGAGGTATTTTTATATTGCACGGATAATCAGATAACAGACAGAAAATTATTTATTTTTACTTTATTTCAACTAAATAACAGAAAGTATAGAGAGGGTACAAAAGGTTGTGCTGCTAGTTTCATCCATCTCATGCTCATCAAAAGGAATCCACTAACAAGGTTGATCAAGTCTTGTTAACAAACTCATTCCGATTAACATGAAACTGGAGAAATTTTGAATAACACTAGGTTACCTCAACGGGGATATGCACATCCCCAATAATAAGTATATCATATTTCTTCTTGACAGTAGGAAGAGCAAATTCAAAACCTCCAAATATAATTGATGGAATTTTTCCAATAGAGTTGATACTATGAACTTGAGGTTGTTTCCTTAGAAAGTGTACCGTATGCTCATTACCATTAACATGAAAAGTGACATTGCCTTTGTTGCAATCAATAACAGCCCTTGTATTATTAAGAAAAGGTCTTCCAAGAATAATATACATACTATCGTCCTCGGGAATATCAAGAATAACAAAGTCCGTTAAAATAGTAACGTTTGCAACTACAGCAGGCACATCCTCACAAATACTGACAGGTATAGTAGTTGATTTATGAGCCATTTGCAAAGATATTTCAGTAGGTGTCAACTTATTCAAGTCAAGTCTATGATATAAAGAGAGAGGCATAACACTAACACCGGCTCCAAGATCACATAAAGCAGTTTTAACATAGTTTCTTTTAATGGAGCATGGTATAGTAGGTACTCCGGGATCTCCAAGTTTCTTTGGTATTCCACTTTTAAAAGTATAATTAGCAAGCATGGTGGAAATTTCAGATTCTGGTATCTTTCTTTTATTTGTAATAATATCTTTCATGTACTTAGCATAAGGATTGGTTTTGAGCATATCAGTTAATCGCATACGCAAAAAGATAGGTCTAATCATTTCAGCAAAGCGCTCAAAATCCTCATCATCCTTTTTCTTGGATGGTTTGGGAGGAAAAGGCATTGGTTTCTGAACCCAAGGTTCTCTTTCTTTACCATGTTTCCTAGCAACAAAGTCTTTCTTATCATAACATTGATTCTTTGGTTGTGGGTTATCAAGATCAACAGCAGGTTCAATTTCTACATCATTATCATTACTAGGTTGAGCATCATTATGAACATCATCATTAACATTTTCATTAGGTTCATGTTCATTACCAGATTGTGTTTCAGCATCAGACATAGAGATATCATTTGCATTATCAGGTGGTTCAGCAATAGGTTCACTAGAAGTTTGCACAGTTCTATCATTTTTCTTTTTATTGTTTTTAGAAGAACTAGGTGCATCAATATTATTTCTCTGAGAATCTTGCTCAATTATCTTAGGGTGGCCTTCAGGATACAAAGGTTCCTGAGTCATTCTACCAGTTCTAGTAGCCACTTTAACAACATAATTATTTTTCTTACTATTCATCTCATTGAGCAATTCCTTTTGAGCTTTAAGTACTTGTTCTACTTGAGTGGTAACCATAGAAGCGTGTTTGCTAACAAGTTTAAGTTCACCTCTAATATTGGCCATATAATCACCCAAGTATTTAATCATATCAGCATCTTGTTTTAATTGTCTACCAAAATAAGCATTGAAGTCTTCTTTCTTAAACATAAAATTATCAAACTCATCCAAGCATTGACTAGCAATTTTAGTAGGAGGGATTTCAGCTTTATCATATCTATTGAGAGAATTTACCTTTACTACCTGTGTCTGGTTATCGAGGTCTGGAGGTTCTTCAATAAATAAAGGATTAAGATCATATGTTTCTTCAATAGGCTATAAATTAAGACCATGTATTTCTTCAATAGGAGGTAAATTCTTAACATCTTCAGCTTTAATACCTTTTTTCTTTCATACATTTCTTTGCCTCTTGCATATCTTCGGGTCTGAGAAATAGAATACCTCTCTTCTTCGGAGTTGGTTTAGGAATAGGATCATTAATTGGAGCAGGTGCTGGCTCAGGAGCTAGCTCAGGAGGTTCCCAATTATTTTCATTTGTCAACATATTATTCAATATGATTTCAACATCATCCAGTGTTATTTCCCTGAAAAGAGAACCAGCACAACTATCCAGGTAATCTCTAGAAGCATCGGTTAGTCCATTATAAAAGATATCAAGTATTTCATTTTTCTTAAGTGGATGATCAAGCAAAGCATTAAGTAACTTGAGAAGCCTCCCGCAAGATTGTGGGAGACTCTCTTCTTTAATTCGCACAAACTTATATATTTCCTTTAAAGCAGCTTGTTTCTTATGAGCAGGGAAATATTTAGCAGAGAAATAATAAATCATATCCTGGGGACTACACAAACAACCAGGATCAAGAGAATTAAACCATATCTTAGCATCACCCTTTAATGAGAATGGAAATACTTTAAGGATATAAAAGTAGCGAGATCTCTCATCATTAGTGAACAGGGTGGCTATATCATTTAATTTAGTAAGATGTGCCACAACAGTTTCAGATTCATAGCCATGAAAAGGATCAGATTCAACCAAAGTAATTATATCAGGATCAACAGAGAATTCATAATCCTTATCAGTAACAAAGATAGGTGAAGTAGCAAAAGCAGGGTCAGGTTTCATCGTAGCATTTAGAGATTGCTTATTCCATTTAGCCAATAACCCTTTGAGTTTATATCTACCTTTGCAAGCTAAAATAGCAAAAGAAGATTCTTGACCAAATAAATAGCCCTCAGGAATAACAAGTGATTCTTCATCATCACTTTCATCATCATAATCAGATTCAATATTTTCAATCTCTCTAGCCCTAGCAAGTCGTTCCTCGAGAAAATCACTAAGTGGCATAGTAGTATTAGGCATAGAGGTAGTTTCATCATAAGTATCATGCATAGCAGAAGCGGCATCATCAATAACATGTGACATATCAGAACGAATAGCAGAAGCAGGTGTAGGTGTCACAAATTTACTCATAACAGAAGGTGAATCAAGTGCAGAGCTAGATCGCAGTTCCTTACCTCCCCATCGTAGTTGAGGGATAGATCTTGGTTTTTGGATCTCTCAAGTTCTTCATAATGATAAGCAGATATATATCCCAAGTGACTCAAAGAATAGAGATATGCTCCCCGGCAACGGCGCCAGAAATTAGTCTTTATAACCCACAAGTATAGGGGATCGCAACAGCTTTCGAGGGTAGAGTATTCAACCAAAATTTATTGATTCGACACAAGGGGAGCCAAAGAATATTCTCAAGTATTAGCAGCTGAGTTGTCAATTCAACCACACCTGGAATCTTGGTATTTTGTAGTGATTGTAACAATAGCGAAGGGAAAGTAAATAAGCGTAAACCAGTATATGGAAAGCTCGTAGGCATCGGATCAGTGATGGATAATTATGTCGGATGTGGTTCATCATGTAACAGTCATAACATAGGGTGACACAGAACTAGCTCCAATTCATCAATGTAATGTAGGCATGTATTCCGAATATAGTCATACGTGCTTATGGAAAGAACTTGCATCCCATCTTTTGTCCTACTCTCCTGTGGCAGCGGGGTCCTTACGGAAACTAAGGGATATTAAGGCCTCCTTTTAATAGAGAACCGAAACAAAGCATTAGCACATAGTGAATACATGAACTCCTCAAACTACGGCCATCACCGATAAGTATCCCGATTATTGTCACTTCGGGGTTAACGGATCATAACACATAACAGGTGACTATAGACTTGCAAGATAGGATCAAGAACTCTCATATATTGATGAAAGCATAATAGGTTCAGATATGAAATCATGGCACTCGCGCCCTATTGACAAGCATTAAGCATAGCAAAGTCATAGCAACATCAATCTCAGAACATAGTGGATACTAGGGATCAAACCCTAACAAAACTAACTCGATTACATGATAAATCTCATCCAACCCATCACCGTCCAGCAAGCCTACGATGGAATTACTCACGCACGGCGGTGAGCATCATGAAATTGGTGAGGGAGGATGGTTGATGATGACGACGGTGACGAATCCCCCTCTCTGTAGCCCCGAACGGACTCCAGATCAACCATCCTGAGAGGTTTTAGGGCTTGGCGGCGGCTCCGTATCGTAAAACGAGATGAAATCTTCTCTCCTATTTTTTCTCCCCGAAAGCAGTTATATACAGTTGGAGTTGGAGTTGGGAGGTCTCTAGGGGGCCCACGAGGTAGGGGGAGCGCTCTAGGGGGGGCCTCCCTCGTGAGAAGGGTGTGGGCCCCTTGGTCTTCATCTTTGGCGAGCATTTTTTATTATTTATTGTAAGATATTTTGTGGACTTTCAGGTCATTCCGAGAACTTTTGTTTTCTGCACATAAAACAACATCATGGCAATTCTGCTGAAAACAGTGTCAGTCCGGGTTAGTTCCATTCAAATCATACAAGTTAGAGTCCAAAACAAGGGCAAAAGTGTTTGGAAAAGTAGATACGACAGAGACGTATCAGAGCACATCCGTCGCTACATGGTTGCGTTGGAGGGTAGGTTCGACAATACCTGGTAGCTTCTTCAGGGATCTCACTGGAGCTATGATCCTGTGATGGTTCCTTCTCTTTGGGTGTCCACCACCCGCGCCGATACCCGTCGAGCGCTACGGTTCTAGCTGTACTAGCGATGCTATATATATGTATGACAGTATTCGAGGTGTATTAGTGATAATATTCGACAATGTACGGATGCAAGAGATGATGCAGTTTTGCTTATAATTGAATGCATCCTAATATGAACACTACTTTATTTTGCGATTTGATTTTGCTTATTGAATGCTCAAATTGGAAAACTACTCCTACTTTGAATGGTAAAATTGGAGAGCACTATGCAAGGCGTATGCATATGATTAGTTGATAGCTTATAGGGTTTTTGTTGTCGCAAAAATCTAGGAGCCCCCCTCCATCATCCCCGCCGTCGTCCCCGTCACCGACCCCCTCCGACCTCGAGGTGAGACCAGCCAAATCCTTTTTTAGAAAGATAATTAAACGATATTTCAGGTTGACTTTAAGTCTGTCGAGTCTCCACCATATATGAGAGGACGAAGAATCCTGACTGTTGTCGTGGGGGTCGCTTCTCCTTCTTTCCGTGTGCTAGACATTTTGGTGTAATGCACTCGGGGACGAATGGAGGAGCGACCATCACCAACGGTCGAATGTATACACCACGTGAGCTGAGAGTTTTCAAGAAAAGACTCGACAAACCGATAGTCAACCCGTGATGAATAATAATGATCTAATTTAGTTTTTGTAGTACATATATTTAATTGTACAAGTTTAATCTTTGAATTATGAACATAGGAAATGTGGTCATCGGACGACGAAAGTCTCCCGAGGGAGTGTGGCTAGTGCCACGACGATCGAGGTCTGTGCGACAGGCCTCACCTGGACGATGATCGGCGCTTCAGCATTAAGCTCGAGGAGACCTTCGGTGTTGAAATGGTACGCAACGACGACAAGTGTTATTTTTGTAATTAAGCATGACTTCAACTATTTCAACGTGTAATTTTCATCTTTTACACTTTGAGTATAGCTTATCCCATGCCATGCAAGACGCTATGTCTTGGAGAGGATGGATTTTCAAGACCATGAAAATTTTGAAATGAAGAAAATTCACCTAAGGACCCATCATGATGTGGATTTTGAAGTAAATCTGTATAATGCTGAGAGTGTAACCCATTTTGGTGGCAAAAATTGGGAAGCATTTTGCAAGATGTATGGTTTTGATGAGGGTATGCTTGTCGCCATGGATCTTGGTGATCCTGACATCGACCAAGACAATATGGACATTTGGGTCCTTGTTGATACGCCTCCAGTTCTACCGCTATGTGAGTTTCTCAAACATAGTTAATTATTAACTAATTTATATTTGATACGTCTCCAATGTATCTATAATTTTTGATTGTTCCATGCTATTATATTATCTGTTTTGTATGTTTATGGGCTTTATTAGACACTTTTATATTATTTATGGGACTAACCTATTAACCCAGAGCCCAGTGCCAGTTTCTTTTTTTCCTTGTTTTAGAGTATCGAATAAAAGGAAAATCGAAAGGAGTCCAATTGACCTGAAACTTCACAGAACTTATTTTTGGACCAGAAGAAGCCCACGGAGTACCGGAGTTGCACCAGGGGAGTCCCGGGCTGCCCACGAGGGTGGGGGCGCGCCCACCCCCTGGGCGTGCTCCCTGCCTCATGGACAGCCCGAAGGTCCACCGACGTACTTCTTCCTCCCATATATATCCATATACCCTAAAAACTTCGAGGAGCACAATAGATCGGGAGTTCCACCGCCAGAAGCCTCCGTAGCCACCGAAAACCAATCTAGACCCGTTCCGGCACCTTGCCAGAGGGGGGAATCCCTCCCCGGTGGCCATCTTCATCATCTCGGTGCTCTCCATGACAAGGAGGGAGTAGTTCTCCCTCGGGGATGAGGGTATGTACCAGTAGCTATGTGTTTGATCTCTCTCTCTCTCTCTCTCTCTCGTGTTCTTGAGGTGGCACGATCTTGATGTATCGCGAGCTCTGCTATTATAGTTGGATCTTATGATGTTTCTTCCCCTCTACTCTCTTGTAGTGGATTGGGTTTTCCCTTTGAAGTTATCTTATCGGATTGAGTCTTTCAGGATTGGAGAACACTTGATGTATGTCTTGCGTGGGATACCCGTGGTGACAATGGGGTATTCTATTGATCCACTTGATGTATGTTTTGGAGATCAACTTGCGGGTTCCGTGACCTTGGGAATCTATGCATAGGGGTTGGCACACGTTTTTGTCTTGACTCTCCGGTAGAAACTTGGGGCACTCTTTGAGGTTCTATGTGTTGGTTGAATAGATGAATCTGAGATTGTGTGATGCATATCGTATAATCATACCCACGGATACTTGAGGTGACATTGGAGTATCTAGGTGACATTAGGGTTTTGGTTGATTTGTGTCTTAAGGTGTTATTCTAGTACGAACTCTAGGGCTGTTTGTGACACTTATAGGAATAGCCCAACGGATTGATTGGAAAGAATAAATTTGAGGTGGTTTCGTACCATACAATAATCTCTTCGTTTGTTCTCCGCTATTAGTTACTTTGGAGTGACTCTTTGTTGCATGTTGAGGGATAGTTATGTGATCCAATTATGTTATTATTGTTGAGAGAACTATTGCACTAGTGAAAGTATGAACCCTAGGCCTTGTTTCCTAGCATTGCAATACCGTTTGTGCTCACTTTTATCATTAGTTACCTTGCTGTTTTTATATTTTCAGATTACAAATACCTTTATCTACTATCCATATTCACTTGTATCACCATCTCTTCGCCGAACTATTGCACCTATACAATTTACCATTGTATTGGGTGTGTTGGGGACACAAAAGACTCTTTCTTATTTGGTTGCAGGGTTGTTTGAGAGAGACCATCTTCAACCTACGCCTCCCACGGATTGATAAACCTTAGGTCATCCACTTGAGGGAAATTTGCTACTGTCCTACAAACCTCTGCACTTGGAGGCCCAACAACGTCTACAAGAAGAAGGTTGTGTAGTAGACATCAATATTGTTCATTTCAAAATAGTTGACAACTTATTTCCATTAACGGCTTATTTTGATTGTTCAAAGAATGTGCGGAAGATGGTAGACAGAACCTACTACACCGATGTCTCTGAGTTAACTTATAAGGAGAAAAATCATCTGGTCGGATTTTGTACTGATCTTGAGAATTACACTATCTATTGTAAAACTCCTCAACATTATGGTCAATACGTGCCACTAGTGCACATGTTGAACTACGATAACTACTATGGAGATACCCTGGTAAGATTTTCTACTATTACGACATTCGTGCATATTTTGCATACTTCTAAAACTAGTACATCATTGCTAACTATGAAGTTACTACTATGTTTTTCAATAGAGAATCTCGATGGGTTGTGTGCCGCATTTGATGTATGAGTATGGTAGCCTTCATGTTTTGAACATACAACCAGGTCATTCTACGAATCTCAACTGTCCATACCGGATTTCTAAAAGAAGTGGAGACATGCTAATCAGAGAATGAAAAAAATGTATGGACAGTCGTAAGGAGGTTCTTGGAAGCAAAAGGAAGCGCCGCGCAAGAATTGGAAACAGGATGATCTCCATTCTACATAATGGAGAGTCAGGGTCTATATTGTTTTATGTTATTTTACCTTAAATAGGGTATTTAGGTCATGCCTAATACTGATGATCATGTGCTAAGAACAATTAAGTAGGGTTGGTTCGATGGCTATCAGGATGATGATCGTATGACTTGTTATTAATAATGAGTAGAAGTTGTATGATGATGATTAGTAGGGCTTGTTATTATGATGATGCATGATGCGAGCATGAAGAGTTATTATATATCTATGGGTGAAATTAACATGGATTGGATTGAAGTGAAGCCAACATGCATGTGGTGCATGTCAAAAGTACTACAATCCAAACTTGATCAAGTTAGGATTAGTATTACTTTCGACATGCATCCCATGTTGCCTCACTTCAATCTAAGTCATGTTTAGACATAACAGTAGCAGTAGCACGGAGATAAGAGAGGACACATATCTTTATTAGCTACCTATAACAACCTAAATTAACCCCCAAAACCCCTAAACCACCTCCTTTCAGAAAAAAAACCAGCCCCTGAAATGCTGACGCGTGGAAGCTTATTGGTCCCGGATGGTGCTACCAACCGGGACCAAAGGCCCTCTGTAGCGACCAGACCTCAAACGGTCCAATCTCTATGCTCTGGTGTCATCCCTGGATCAGTAATGCTGACACCACACAGTACTTGAACGATTTATAAAAAGTAGCAATCACACACTTATTACATCGAGAGTCTCAAAAGAGAACTTATTACAATAAATATGGCTTAAGGCCATCTAATAACGATAACAGCGGAAGGCTTGGAAGATAAGTGAGTCCATCAACTCCAACGACATCACTGAGTATAGAACTGTCACAACCCTAGTCAGTGCATGCCTTAGAGTGTTTGCATCATGTTTAAATTTCACTTAAACTTGAAATGGGGATGTTCAAACCCTAGCACCAAATGGAACTCAACTAGGTTCAATCCAAAATCTTTCAAAGAACCCAAAATGCCCTTTGAAAATGTTCATGATTTCTGATAAAGGTGAAAACCTCTGCCAAAAATGATGAATATATTTCAAGGACATTCTGGATCTTTGAATTAACTCATATCATATTTGAATTGGAGCATTTAAATCCTATAAATATTTTTAAATTCTCTAAAAATTCTGAATCTAGTTTTGGGTTGTTGGAAATAATCCAAACACTGCCCACCATTATTTTCAGGATTTTACAAATGGATTAGTATTTTTACTAATTCAAAACAGAATAAAAGAAAATAGAAAACAAAAAGAGAAGATGGAGAGGGAACTAACCTGGGCCACCTACCTATAGCAGGAACCCAGCAGGCAGGCCCAGCCCAGCTGGCCCCTGCCAGTCGTCCCGTACCTCTGCCAGTAGGCAGAGGCAAGGCAGCGAGCGCACGCGTCCGAGCGGTCACCTCCTGCTTCGCCGTGTCGACGCCTCCTTCCTCCCAACCCCGCGCCCAGGAGATGTGGATGAGGTCGTGCTGATCCCCCTTCTCCCGTGGCCATTTTCCCCTCTTCCTCCTTGTTCTTCGCCCGAACAGAGAGCCCCGCCGGCCACCGCAATGCGCAGCTCACCGCCGACGTGGCCACTGGCCTCCCCTCGCCTCCCCACCTTGCGTGAGAGCTCCGCCTCGCCGTCCTCTTCCTCATCGCCGAGCCACACGATGCCGGAAGCCCCGTATCGTCGTCCTCGCCGCTGTCTTCATCGTTGGCCACCCGAGATCGCTGTCGTCGTCCCAGCCGCACCAGACCTCCCCCGAGCTCTCCGACCACGCCCTCGAGATCACCGTGAGCCCCTGTTCCGTTTCCCCTACTCCCGTGCTCTAATTCGAACTCTAGCCGCTGTTCCACTAGAGTCGAAAGCTCACCACCGCTGGCCATGGCACCGCCGCGGCCACAGCTGCTGCCACTCATGTCCGACCCCACCAATGCGCTCAACATGTCTCCAGGAGACGAACAAACCACCCCCACGTCTTGCCATGCACCACAATGCGAACCCGCACGGAACCGTGCTCCGGCCACCGCTGCGAGCTCCGTTCCGGTGAGCTCCGGTGCCCTTGCAGCCACCCACCTACTCCTCTGGTTGCGGGAGAGCACGGGCTACCCTCTGGTGGTCTTCGCGCATCTAGCCGCCACCCGTAGCACGTTCCCGAGCGTCGCCATCACGTTTGTGTGCTCGCCGGCGTTCAAACTCCGGCGGGCTGACATGGCACTTGCTTAATTAGCACCAATCACATATTAGTTTAACCCCAAGGGTCAATGACAGACGGGCCCCACCGGTTTAGTTAACCAGCTAACATAATTAGTTAGAATTAATCTAATTCGACTGGACCCACGCGTCAGCATTGACCTTGCTGATGTGTATGTTGACCAGGCCCACCTGTCTGTGACCATAGCTTGCACTGTGTCACCGACGCGTGGACCCCACACGTTAGGTTTGACCTGGACCCATCCTATTGACTGGCTGACATCACAGTGACGCAGTGATGAGGTCATAAATGTTTTTCTGGATTTTAAATAAATCAGAAATGATTTATTTAATTCAGAAAATGTCCTAAACTTCAAAAAATCATAGAAAATAAACCGTAACTCCAAATTAAATAAATTATATATGAAAAATTATCAGAAAAATCCAATCTATCCATCTGTACCATTTTCATGCATGTTAGAACAACTTAAGGCCACTGTTTAGGACAAATCAAATGAATGGTATTTAAATAACCACATGTGGAGTTTGAATCTGAACTTTGGGTTCAAACCAACTTAATTTAATTGTGTTGCTAGTTGCATTAGCTCAATCAACAACATATTGCCATGTCATTATCATGCATCATGTTGTGCATTGCATTGATTGTGTTCCTTCTCTGTTGCCGGTGGTTGTCCCCTCTCGATAGACGTTGTACCGACGCTGTGATCATTGACACTGATGAAGACCCAATGTGATCTTCAAAAGTGCCAGGCAAGCAAAACCCCCCTTGTTCATTTCGATACAATCCCACTCTCTTGCTCTTGCTCTCTTTTACTGCATTAGGTCAACATCGATTCAACTGTTACATGTTGCGGTAGTTGAACCCCTTTCCTCTGCATGACCTGTCATTGCCACAGTAAATAGATGAAACCCACTAGTATGAGTAGGAGTTGTTTCAGCCCTGATGTGCCTACTCATTCATGCTTGGTTGTCATGCCTGCTACTGCTTAGAGTTGAGTCAGGTCTCATTCATTGGGAATGAATTGGAACGTGGTGAACATGTCCTACCGTTAAGAGCTAAGTGTGTGAACACGATTTGGTAAAGGTAGCGGTGAGAGGCCATGTAGGAGTACATGGTGGGTTGTCTCATTGTAGCCGTTCTCAGGAACTGAGTTCTGTGCTTGTGATCCCTGAACAGTTACTACCACACATTGGGTTCCGGTAACTCGGCCCCTCTCGGCTTATTAATCAACTCGATCTCTGTCCAGGAGTTGCAACTAGTTTCTGGTGTTTGTAGGTAGTGTTAGTAGTCTACCAAGTGGCACCCGGTACAGGTGGGCTTGGGATAGACTAGGCACAGTGGCACGGTGTACCAAGTGGAACCGGGATGGTGGGCTTGGGAACCCTGCACACATCATCTGGGGCCGTGAGCGACACCCTGGCCGGATCTCCTTGCGGATGGAACCCGAATAGGCGATAAACCTGGACTAGAGACTTGTTGGTTAGTCAGGTCGTGGCCGACTCCCTCGCCCGGCTGCTTGAAGGTTGCCGAGGTACATGACATGTACAGGGCGATAAGTGGCGAGAGCGTGTGTGAAGAAGTACACCCCTGCAGGGTTATCATTATCTATTCGAATAGCCGGATTCCTCGGATATGGAAACTTGGACCCCTTGCATAGTTCATAGACAAGTGAAAGTGGATACTCTAAAATGCGCAAGATAAGCGAGAGTGCTATGGATGGCGTTCTCGTAGGGAGACAGGAGCGGGTCCATAGTGGTGTATTGGTATGGTGAATATGTGGACTCGTGTGCGCCACCTCAAAAGAGTTACTTGCAGTCGTAGTTCAGGATAGCCACCGAGTCAAAGCTGGCTTGCTGCAGTCAAACTCCACCACCCCCCTTTGTTGATACTGATGCATATGTAGTTAGTTCTGATGTAAGTCTTGCTAGGTACATTTGTACTCACATTTGCTTAATTTATGTTTTGCAGAGAGACGTCAGTCTCGCTAGTAGTTCCACGTGGACATCGACGTTTAGCTTGATATCTCAGCTACGATCTTGTGCCCTCGGCAGGATCTGGTAGATAGTCAGGCTCCTCAGCCTTTTTCATTTGTAGAAGTCTGTACTCAGACATGTTAAGCTTCCGCATGTGCTTCGACTTGTATGCTCTGAATGTTGGGTCATGAGACCCATGTTTGTTTTATCTAGCTCTTCGGAGCCTAATGAATAAATACTCTGAGTCATAGAGTCTGGTTGTGATGTCATGTTGTATTGCACATATTGAGCATATTGTATGTATGATTGAAATGCTTGGTATGTGTGGGATCCGACAACCTAGTTGTTTATCCTTGGTAGCCTCTCTTATGGGGAAATGTAGTCTTGTGCTTCCATGAGCCATAGTAGACCGCTACAGCCCGGTTCACCGGAGTCCTGCTAGCCCAACACTACTGCTCCGGAACACTTGACTGGTCGGCATGTGATTCACTTTGTTCCTGTGTCTACCCCTTCGGGGAAATGTCACGCGGTGACATCCGGAGTCCTGCCTAGCCTGCTACAGCCCAATTCACCGGAGTCCTGTTAGCCCAGTGCTACAGCCCGGATTCGCACGTTGCTCACCGACATGCTTGATGTTGATTCATGTATGCCTATCCCCGTAAGTTCGTGCCACTTTGGGTTCACGACTAGTCATGTCGGCCCGGGTTCTCTGTCATATGGATGCTAGCAACACTATCATATACGTGAGACAAAAGGCGCAAACGGTCCCGGGCCATGGTAAGGCGACACCCGTGGGGATACCATGCGTGAGGCTGCAAAGTGATATTAGGTGTTATAGGCTAAATCGGTGTGACTTAGAATCGGGGTCCTGACAAGAACCACAACCTAAAAGCACCTTAATCGTCCTCTGAAAAGTCTGCAACATTAACGTTGCAGCCCGAAATGGGTCAGCGTGTGGAATATGCTGGCAATGTAACACATAGAGAGCAATGGAATGAAATAGACTATACTATATGCATATTTAGCTGGTGGAAAGCTCTATGGTTACAGTTTTGCGTAAAGCCAATTTTTCCCTACTGCAAAGGAATAAATTTTATTTAACTATCATGGTAGTTGTTAAACATTGAGAATGGTTGACAGCATTCTCAATCCCAATTAAGCATCATCATTAAACAAACCCAACAAAATTAATTTTAGAGTAACATGATGAGATTCACATGATAATCCAGATACTAGATACTCAAGATGTCCATAACCGGGGACACGGCTAACCATGATTAGTTTATACACTCTGCAGAGGTTTGCGCACTTTTCCCCACAAGACTCGATAGCCTCCGTTTGATTTCTCGCACTACATGGTGTTGGAGAAACAGATGACCGAGACATAGTCTTTCAGAAGCGCTAGCACCTTACGATCGGGTAGACCATTACACCTACACTACTAGGGAAAAGCCTATACATAGAATCTTACCATCAGCGCGCTTTAAAATCAGGCGCTGCTGCTAAGTAGCAGTAGCGCGGGTTTTTATCCCCTGCTACTACTAAGTTGATAGCAGTAGCACTGGTTTTTTACCCTCGCTACTACTAAGCGGTCTCTACCGTGCCCCCTGGGACATGCCATAGTAGTAGCGCGGGTTTTTAACCCTTGCTACTACTAAGTTGATAGCAGTAGCGCTGGTTTTTACCCCTCGCTACTACTAAGCGGTCTCTACCGTGCCCCTGGGCCATGCCATAGTAGTAGCGAGGGTTATAAACCCGCGCTACTACTAAGTTTTTACCCCTCGCTACTACTAAGAGGTCTCAACCGTGCCCCTCCGGGACATGCCATAGTAGTAGCGAGGGGTAAAATCCCTCGCTACTACTAAAGGTCCCATTTTGAAACTCTACCCCCTCCCCGTGGATCGCCTTTTCAGTTTTGTAAAAAGCAAAAGAAAATGATAAAAACTTCAAAAATTAAAATCCTTCGAGATGTAGTTATGTTACTACATCTACTAGTTAGGAAAATTTAAAAACTTAAATTTGGACATGTTTTGCAAAAAGTGTAGGGAAAATGTAAAACGACTATAACTTTTGCATACGATGTTAGAAAAAAACGTATAATATATCAAAATGTTTCAAAAATTAAAATCCTTCGAGATGTAGTTATGTTACTACATCTACTAGTTAGGAAAATTTAAAAACTTAAATTTGGACATGTTTTGCAAAAAGTGTAGGGAAAATGTAAAACGGCTATAACTTTTGCATACGATGTCAGAAAAAAACGTATAATATATCAAAATGTTCAGCAAATTTTGCATACGACTATAACTTTTGCATACGGCCTGTTTGCAAATTTTTAGAATCCTCAAATTCTAAAAGGAAAAAAAGTTATGCTCAAATTTCAGTTTTTTTTAATTTTGGTCAAATCTGGTCAAACTGTGGTCAAACTACTTATTCAAGAAGTATTAGTGTTACTAAATAATTATTCAAGAATATTAGTGTTACTAAATAATTATTTTAGTTTTGGAATTTTGGTCAAATCTGGTCAAACTGTGGTCAAACTTTGGTCAAAATGTGGTCAAACTCCTTATTCAAGAAATATTAGTGTTACTAAATAATTATTGTTTTTTAGAACAATAGTTTTAAACTCAAACAACGAAATGTGTGACTTCATGCTCAAGCTAAACTCCCGAGGGTTAATAGGATTGACATCTTACTATTGTCAGGAAAACAACAAGTGCAGACTTGGAATCGAGGGAGAATAGAACCCGGAAGTTAAGCGTGCTCAGGCTGGAGTAGTGAGAGGATGGGTGACCGTCCGGGAAGTTAGATGATTTGGAATGATGAGGGCTGATTAGAGATTAAATTGAGCAGCGATGAGGGTGATTAGAGATTAGAGGTTAAAATAATTCAGAAATTTGAAAATTCACGCAAAAAATTCGAAAAAAAATTCCGTGGGTTAGTAGTAGCGCTGGTTTTTACCCACGCTACTACTAACGGACGTAGTAGTAGCGCGGGTGGCACCCGCACTGCTGCTATACGTTAGCTATAGCGCCTTATTAGTAGCGCCGGCCCCCGCGCTGCTAATAGGCCCAAAACCCGCGCTGCTGCTAGGCTTTTCCCTAGTAGTGCTACTTTCCCCTACATCTGCTAGTCTACCACTATAAGAGTTCGCACGACTTAGTCAACTATGCTAGAGCCCATAGTAGCTTGTGGCTGCACACGGAAGTTTCTAGCGTGAATAATCTCATGATCCCTTTGAGCCTTGGTGGCGGTCCAAAAGAAAAACAGGCAATCGCTGGAATACCCAGTTGCCTCAATCCACCCAGATGTGTATTTAAGTTGCCACCTTAGATAAACCTTTTAATTTAACAATATCACATCTGTCATGGATTTCACTCACTCAATCCACGTCTACTAGCATAGCATGGCATAATAAGCAAACATAGAAGTAACTCCCAAAGGTTTGATAATAACAGGTAATAGGTACTACCTCAACTACTTCCCAACCCACCATTTAATTAGATCCTAATCATGCAATGTGTGAGGGTTGATCTAACGCAATAAAACTGGGTAATTGGATGTATGATCAAAGTGTTACTTGCCTTGCTTATGATCCGCAAAACCTAGCGATTCGAAGTAGCAAGCGGCGCACTCCGGGTACTCTATCGCAAGCAAGCAAGAATATAATAAGTACTCAACTAATGCATAGGTAAAACTCAAATAAGAGATCAATCCAGAAAGTTCAACTTAAGAACCTCGGTTGGCAAAAAGAATCAAATCAAACGAAGCAACGAAAAACAAACGGCAAAAGAAAGAAGCTTTGTTTACTAGTCTGGATCTAGGGCAATTTTTACAGTGGCAAAAACTTGTTTGAGTTGGTTAAACGAAAGAGGGTTTCGAGACCAAACTCGAGGCGGTTGAATCGCCTGATTCTGATAAACGAGCTAAAAGTTATACTAGAACGAAAAACGGATCAGGAATCGCGATTAGAAAAATCACAGATTTAATCCAAGAAAAAGAAAAGCAACGAACAGATTAACGAACAAACATTCGTTATCTGGACCTAAACGATGAACGCGTTCGTTAAAATGAACGAACAAGCGAACGCTCGCTAATTAAATAAACCGGAAAACCAATCTATTAAAAAACGAAACTAAAAAAACCGAACAAACCGACGGAAAACCAATCGGTTTTCTAAAAAAAACCGGCAGCGAGATCTACCTCTGGTGGCGGCGGCGGCCGGGGGCGGCGGCAGCGGGTGGCGGCTTGGGCTGGCTCGGGCCTCGGGTGGCACTATTTAAAGGCCCGGCCAGGCGGAGTCCTGGCCGGTTACGGCCCAAGGTCGGCTCAGACTCTTTTTTTTTAATAATTACGCTCGGCAAAAAAACAAAAGGAATACTAAACGGACTCCAAAAATCCCGAAATAAAATTTCCCCGGCTTCTAAAATCAAGCCGCACAAGATGAACATTTATTTGGGGCCTAAATGCAATTTTGAAAAATGCGCATTTTTCCTAAATCAAATAAAATAGCAAATAAAACCAAAATAAAATCTTATTTGATTTTTTTATTAAATCCACAATATTTTCTTTATTTTTGGGAAAGTCATTTTATTCTCTCTCTCTCATATTTTGATAATAGAAATAATTGAAGATAAAATAAATAAAATCAAATGATCCTATTTTCAAAATTTGAGAAAACTCAAATATGAAAATAACAAAATCCCCAACTCTCTCCGAGGGTCCTTGAGTTGCGAAGAATTTTCTAGGATCAACCAAAATGCAATAAATATGATATGAAATGATGATCTAGTGTATAACATTCCAAATTGAAAATTTGGGATGTTACAAACCTACCCCCCTTAAGATGAATCTTGCCCTCGAGATTCGGGTTGGCTAGAAAATAGGTGAGGGTGGTCCTTCAGCAATTCTTCCTCTCACTCCCAGGTGGCTTCATCCTGCGTGTGGTGGCTCCACTGAACTTTTCAAAACTTGATAACCTTGCTGCGGGTGACCCGACTGGCATACTCTAGAATCTTAACTGGTTTCTCCTCATAGGGCAAATCACTGTCCAACTGAATTACTTCCAGCGGCACTGTACCTCTCAGCGGTATATCAGCCATCTCTGCATGGCACTTCTTCAACTGGGAAACGTGTAACACGTCTTGAACTCCTGACAATCCTTCGGGCAACTCCAACTTGTAGGCTACTTCTCCCATACGCTCCAAAACCTTGTATGGTCCAACAAAACGTGGCGCTAACTTTCCCTTAACTCCAAAGCGCTTAACTCCTAGAAGTGGTGATACTCGAAGATAAACTCGGTCTCCGACTTCGTAAACTGTCTCCTTGCGTTTAGAATCTGCGTAGCTCTTCTGTCTGGATTGAACTACCTTGAGCCTATCGCGAATCAATTTCACTTTCTGTTCAGACTCCTTAATCAGATCCGGTCCAAACAACTGGCGGTCTCCAACTTCATCCCATGACAATGGGGTCCTGCACCTCCTTCCGTACAAGGCTTCGAAAGGGGCCATCTTCCTACTGGATTGATAACTGTTGTTGTAAGAGAACTCTGCATACAGCAAATTCTCGTCCCAACTCGATCCATAATCTAGCGCACAAGCTCTCAGCATATCCTCCAAAATCTGATTGACTCTCTCGGTTTGTCCATCTGTCTGCGGATGGAAAGCCGTACTGAACTCCAGTCTGGTACCTAAAGTTTTATGCAACTGATTCCAGAACTTTGAGGTAAACTGGGTTCCTCTATCGGATACAATGCTCCTTGGAACTCCATGCAGACATACGATCCTGGTCATGTATATCTTTGCTAACTTAGCACTGGTATAGGTAGTTTTCACTGGAATGAAATGAGCTACCTTTGTCAAATGATCGACTACAACCCATATTGAGTCATAGCCTGAACGTGTTCTGGGTAAACCTGTAATAAAATCCATGCCTAACTTATCCCACTTCCATTCGGGTATCGGCAATGGTTGTAGCAATCCTGCTGGCTTCTGATGCTCTCCCTTTACTCTCTGACATATATCACAAACTGCTACATACTCCGCAATATCCTTCTTCATTCCGGTCCACCAGAAAATATCCTTCAAATCCAAATACATCTTGGTATTTCCTGGGTGAATCGAATATGGTGAATCTTGGGCCTCTTGCAGAATTAACTTCCTGATCTCCGAATCATTAGGCACATAAACACGGTCTTCAAACCATAAGGTATCGTGCTCATCTTCATGAAATCCCTTAGCTTTTCCTTTGCTCATTTTCTCCTTTATGGAGCAACCTCCTTGTCAATCTTCTGGGCTTCTCTAATCTTATCCATCAAAGTAGACTGAATCTCCAATGCTGCTACATAGCCTCTCGGGACTATCTCCAAACATAGCTCACGAAGATTTTCTGCTAACTCCCTTGGTAAATCTCCCGTCATTAAGGTGTTGACATGACTTTTACGGCTCAGCGCATCGGCTACTACGTTAGCCTTTCCGGGGTGATAATGCAATGTCATATCATAATCCTTGATGAGCTCTAACCATCTCCTTTGTCTGAGGTTCAACTCCTTCTGTGTGAAAATATATTTCAAACTCTTGTGATCTGTGTACACCTCACAATGGTTTCCAATGAGAAAGTGTCTCCAGGTTTTCAATGCATGCACTACGACTGCTAACTCCAAATCATGCTTAGCATAATTTAACTCATGAGGCTTAAGCTGTCGCGAGGCATATGAAACAACTCTTCCTTCCTGCATAAGCACTGCTCCAAGTTCTCGACGTGAAGCGTCGCAATACACCTCATAATCCTTGGTCTGATCTGGCAAAATCAACACAAGTGAGGTAACCAAACGTTTCTTCAACTCCTGGAAACTAGCCTCACATTCCTCAGTACATATGAACTTGGTATCCTTCTTCAACAGCTCCGTCATAGGCTTCGCAATCTTCGAGAAATTTTCCATGAATCTCCGGTAGTATCCTGCGAGTCCAAGAAAACTTCGGATCTCTCCAACTGTTGTTGGGGCTTCCCAATTTGTCACAATATCAACCTTGGTGGGATCTACTGCTATACCTTCTCCAGATATAACGTGTCTGAGAAATCCAACTTCCTTCAACAAAAACTCACATTTGCTAAACTTGGCATATAACTGATGTTCTCTGAGCTTACCAAGTACCAAACGCAAATGCTCCTTATGCTCCTCTTCATTCTTCGAGTAAACCAGGATATCATCAATGAACACTACGATGAACTTATCCAAAAACTCCATAAACACTTTGTTCATCATGTTTCATAAAATATGCAGGTGCTCTAGTCAGACCAAATGACATAACGGTATACTCTTACAGCCCATACCTGGTGGTAAAAGCCGTCTTAGGTATATCCTATTCTTGAATCTTCAACTGATGGTACCCTGATCCCAGATCGATCTTGGAAAATACCTTAGCTCCTTGCAATCGATCAAACAGATCATTGATCATCGGTAGTGGGTACTTGTTCTTGATGGTTACTTCATTCAATCCTCTATAATCAACAACCATCCTTAACGATCCATCCTTCTTCTCCACTAGAAGTACTGGTGATCCCCAAGGTGAAGAACTTGGCTGAATATATCCTTTATCCAGTAACTCCTT
Source organism: Triticum dicoccoides (assembly GCF_002162155.2). Taxonomy (NCBI): domain Eukaryota; kingdom Viridiplantae; phylum Streptophyta; class Magnoliopsida; order Poales; family Poaceae; genus Triticum; species Triticum dicoccoides. Next base: position 758,738,204 of record NC_041382.1, read on the forward strand.
AATCTGCTTCTTAATCTCCACCAAATCCTTTGCGGGCATCCTATATGGTCGCTTAGATATTGGCCATGTGCCTGGCAAAATCTCAATCAAAAACTCAATATCTCTATCCGATGGCATGCCTGACAACTCCTCTGGAAATACATCAGGGAAATCTTTCACGACTGGTACTTCCTCTTGCACAACTCCTGTTAAACAATTTACTTGAGTCCTTTTTGGCACATGCCTAGATACATACTTGATCCTTCTCCCTTCTGGGGTGGTAAGCAAGATCGACTTACTGGCACAATCGATGTTTCCTCCATACATCGACAGCCAATCCATACCCAGAATTACATCCAATCCTTGTGATTCCAAAATGATCAAATCCGAGGGAAACACATGCCTAATACTCAATGGCACTTGAAAACATCCTTGGCTAGCCATATACTCCGCTCCTGGTGAGCTTACTAACATAGGTGTTCTAAGAACTTTGGTGGGTAGATTATACTTATCCACAAAGCCCCTTGATATGTATGAATGTGATGCACCAGTATCAAAAAGAACGAGTGCAGTAAATGACTTAACCAAAAACTTACCGATTACTGCATCCGGCTGCTCTTCAACCTCCTCCACGTTAACGTGGTTCACCTGTCCCCTGTTGAAAGGGTTCGGCTTCTTCTCGGAGCTTACATTGCCATTTCCATTCTGGGATTGAGGACATTCATTGGCATAATGTCCGGTCTTCTGGCACTTAAAACAAGTGACTTGGCTCAGTCTCTCTTGGCTGGGGTCGATGGGTTGGTGCGGTTCTGGCCGTTGCTTCCTCCATTCCCATTACCATTCTTGGTTCCATTGTGATTGTGTGACCTACCTCCTCCATGGGTATGCTGAAAATGTCCTCCCGGTCTAGGGGTAAAACGTGGCTTCTACTGAGCTCCCGAATTGTACTTCCCTTGTCCATACTTCCTCTTGCGATTCTCAATCTGCTGCTGCTTCCCTTCAATCATAAGAGCACGATCTACCAACTCCTGGTAGTTGTTGAAGGTTGCTACCATCAACTGCATGCTCAACTCATCATTCAGTCCTTCCAGAAACTTCTCCTGCTTAGCTGCATCCGTAGCTACGTCATCTGGGGCATAATGTGCTAGCTTACTAAAGTCCTCCACATACTGGCCAACTGTCCGTCCTCCTTGGCGCAAGTTGAAAAACTCACGCTTCTTCATGGCCATAGCTCCTGCTGAAACATGGGCAGTACGGAAAGCCTGCTGAAACTGGTCCCACGTGACAGTGTCCACAGGGAAAGTGGCTGTGAAATTCTCCCACCATGATGTTGCGGGTCCTTCAAGCTGATGTGCGGCAGACTTCACCTTTTCCGCATCTATGCATCCTGCTGTGGTCAACTCCCTTGCTGTCTTGCGGAGCCAATCATCTGCTACTATCGGCTCAGTGCTACTGGAGAACACCGGTGGATTCAGCCTAAGAAAACGGGCTAAGTGATCAACAGGTGGTGGTGGTGGGTTGTTGTTGTTGTTCCCCTGATTCTGATTCTGGACTAGCAACTGCAGCAATGTGTTCTGCTGCTGGATCAACGGAGTGAGCTCCGGTGGGAAGGTAAATCCGGGTCACGTCTCGGAGGCATCTAAGGGTTTAGAAAAGATGAGATTTAAGAATAGAGGGGGTTGAAAGAGAAAACACTACCCATATGCACATGAGGCAAAAGCAAACAATTCACTTCATTCAATCAATCAAACAAGGGCATATAATCGATCTAACTATCACAAAAGTGCTCGGACTACTATATTTACATGGTGGACTACTACTACTGATGGGGTGGTCTACTAAAAATATTCTTCGATTGCAGACTCCATGATATCAGCTCCAGCTTCATCCACATAGTCATCATCGCTATCATCTGGATCCGAGTTGGTGTCGTCGATGACGATGTAGTCTTCCGGGCGAATTTCCTTGGGTTCTTCGTCTTCTTCTACCGGTGTAGGGCCTCCCATGAATATTCCAATCTTCTTGATCAGATCATCATTCTTCTCCACTAATACTTCAATTTCCTCTTCATAATCTTCACGTGTAGCCTTGAGTTCTTCCTCCAGTTCCTCGATTCTTGTCCTCTCCTTCTTCAGATCTATCATGTCGGCGCACATCTGGTTCTCCTGACGTCGAATGTGTTGGTTTAACTCCTGGATAAAAGTTGCAACTGATTTATCCTTACTGGTGCTGATCATCTCCCAGTGCTCGTCTCGGCGCCCACAAATCTGGTAGATAGTATCCTTGAGATCATTGCAGTAAACTTCTCCAATGCGTCCCATGGCGATGTGGGCTGCCATGCTCTTTCCTAGATTCCTAGTTGGTGCATCAAAAGAAAACTCTATGGGCTCAGTGACTGGCATGAACGTCCTTCCTGGAACTTGAACTTGAATCATCCAGCGCTCTTCTTCAGGTAGAGTGGCGTTGTAGGTTCCGGTGAAGCTTGGTACTCCTATGTTCAGATATCTAGTGACTTCCTTCAAGTGACGTCCAAAGGGTGTATCTTCATCCGGTGGCGTGAACTTGTTCCTTGCATCCACCATCCTAAAAGAGTAGAAAATATGAGGAGTCAGAAAGAGAAGAGAGAGTAGTGATCTAGGTCTTTTAGCTCAGTGGTCCTGTCCTATAGTCAACATGTGCTCTGATACCATCTTGTAGCGACCAGACCTCAAACGGTCCAATCTCTGTGCTCAGGTGTCGTCCCTAGATCAGTAATGCTGACACCACACAGTACTTGAAGGATTTATAACAGAGTAGCAATCACACACTTATTACATCGAGAGTCTCAAAAGAGAACTTATTACAATAAATATGGCTTAATGCCATCTAATAACGATAACAGCGGAAGGCTTGGAAGATAAGTGAGTCCATCAACTCCAACGACATCACTGAGTATAGAACCACGACCTAAAAGCACCTTAATCGTCGTCTGCAAAATTTGCAACATTAACGTTGCAGCCCGAAACAGGTCAGCACATGGAATATGCTGCCAATGTAACACATAGAAAGCAATCAAATGAAATAGACTATACTATATGCATATTTGGCTGGTGGAAAGCTCTATAGTCACAGTTTTGCGTAAATCCAATTTTTCCCTACTTCAAAGGAATAAATTTTATTTAACTATCATGGTAGTTGTTAAACATTGAGAATGGTTGACAGCATTCTCAATCCCAGTTAAGCATCATCATTAAACAAACCCAACAAAATTAATTTTAGAGTAACAAGATGAGATTCACATGATAATCCAGATACTAGATACTCAAGATGACCATAACTGGGGACACGGCTAACCATGATTAGTTTATACACTCTGCAGAGGTTTGCGCACTTTTCCCCACAAGACTCGATCGCCTCTGTTTGATTTCTCGCACTACATGGTGTTGGAGAAACGGATGACCGAGACATAGTCTTTCAAAAGCGCTAGCACCTTACGATCGGGTAGACCGTTACACCTACTTTCCCCTACATCTGCTAGTCTACCACTGTAAGAGGTCGCACAACTTAGTCAACTATGTTAGAGCCCATAGTAGCTTGTGGCTGCACACGGAAGTTTCTAGCATGAATAATCTCATGCTCCCTTTGAGCCTGGGTGGCGGTCCAAAAGAAAAATAGGCAATCGCTGGAATACCCAGGTGCCTCAATCCACCCAGATGTGTATTTAAGTTGCCACCTTAGATAAACCTTTTAATTTAACAATCTCACATATGTCATGGATTTTACTCACCCAATCCACGTCTACTAGCATAGTATGGCATAACAAGCAAACGTAGAAATAACTCCCAAAGGTTTGATAATAACAGGTAATAGGTACTACCTCGACTACTTCCCAACCCACCATTTAATTAGATCCTAATCATGCAATGTGTGAGGGTTGATCTAATGCAATAAAAATGGGCAATTGGAAGTATGATCAAAGTGTTACTTGCCTTGCTGATGATCCGCAAAACCTACCGATTTGAAGTAGCAAGCGGCGCACTCCGGGTACTCTATCGCAAACAAGCAAGCATACAATAAGTACTCAACTAATGCACAGGTAAAACTCAAATAAGAGAACAATCCAGAAAGTTCAACTTAAGAACTCTGGTTGGCAAAAAGAATCGAATCGAACGAAGCAACAAAAAACAAACGGCAAAAAACAAGCTTCATTTACTAGTCTGGATCTAGGGCAATTTTTACAGTGGCAAAAACTTGTTTGAGTTGGTTAAACGGAAAGAGGGTTCAAGACGAAACTCCAGGCGCTTGAATCGCCTGATTCCGATAAATGAGCGAAAAGTTATACTAGAATGAAAAACAGATCAGGAATCGCGATCAGAAAAATCGCGGATTTAATCTGAGAAAAAGAAAAACGACGAACAGATTAACGAACGAACGTTCGTTATCTGGCCCTAAATGATGAACGCGTTCGTTAAAATGAACGAACGAGCGAACGCTCGCTAATTAAATAAACCAGAAAACCGATCTATTTAAAAAAACGAAACTAAAAAAACCGAACAAACCAACGGAAAACCGATCAGTTTTCTAAAAAAACCGACGGCGAGATCTACCTCCGGTGGCGGCGGCGGCTTGGGCTGGCTCAGGCCTCGGGCGACACTATTTAAAGGCCCGGCCAGGCGGAGTCCTGGCCGGTTACGGCCCAAGGTCGGTTCGGACTCTTTGTTTTAAATAATTACGCTCAGAAAAAACAAAAGGAATACTAAACGGAGTCCAAAAATCCCGAAATAAATTTTCCCCGGCTTCTAAAATCAAGCCGCACAGGATGAACATTTATTTGGGGCCTAAATGCAATTCTGAAATACGCGCATTTTTCCTAAATCAAATAAAATAGCAAATAAAACCAAAATAAAATCTTATTTGATTTTTTATTAAATCCTCAATATTTTCTTTATTTTTGGGAAAGTCATTTTATTCCCTCTCTCATATTTTTATAATAGAAATAATTGAAGATAAAATAAATAAAATCAAATGATCCTATTTTCAAAATTTGAGAAAACTCAAATATGAAAATAACGAAATCCCCAACTCTCTCCGAGGGTCCTTGAGTTGCGTAGAATTTTCTAGGATCAACCAAAATGCAATGAAATATGATATGCAATGATGATCTAGTGTATAACATTCCAAATTGAAAATTTGGGATGTTACACACTCCTGCCAGGGCTCGCCGGAGCGGCCACGTTGAGGCCCATCTGTCCCGGTTCATATAAGAACTGGGACTAAAGTCCTAGGGCATTAGTAACGACACTTTAGTCCCGGTTCCCCAACCGGGACAGATGGGCCTTATGAACCGGGACAAATAGACCTTTTTCTACTAGTGCTGCGAAGCGCTTGACACACATGATGGCTTGGCTCTCACCCATAGCCAAGTGATCATCAACTAGATCAGCCGGGATACCGTATGCCAACATATGCAAAGCGGCTGTCACCTTCTAAAAGGTGCTATGCCCGAGCTCTCCGGCGGCATTCCTCCTTTGCGGAAAAACCCGGTCATTGCTAGCCAGTTTCTCTGCAATGCGCCTGAACAACTCGGTGCTCATCCTAAACCGGCGATGAAAGTACGACTCTGGGTATGTGGGATTCTCCACGAAATAGTGCCTCATCAATTTGTTATGGGCATGATACGTCTCCAACATATCTACTTTTCCAAACACTTTTGCCCTTGTTTTGGACTCTAACTTGCATGACTGGAATGGAACTAACCCGGACTGACGCTGTTTTCAGCATAATTACCATGGTGTTATTTATGTGCAAAAACAAATGTTCTCGGAATGACCTGAAACTTCATGGAGCCACTTTTCAAAAATATGAAAAATACCTGCAAAAGATGAAGGCCAGGGGGCCCACCACCTCTCCACGTGGGTGGGGGGCGCCTGCCCCCCTAGGGCGCGCCCCTACCTCGTGGGCCCCTTGTTGCCTCTCCGACTCCAACTCCAACTCCATATATTGTGTTTCAGGGAGAAAAAATCAGAGAGAAGAAATCATCGTGTTTTACGATACGGAGCCGCTGCCAAGCCCTAAAACCTCTCGGGAGGGCTGATCTGGAGTCCATTCGGGGCTCCAGGGAGGGGAATCCGTCGCCATCGTCATCATCAACCATCCTCCATCACCAATTTCATGATGCTCACCGCCGTGTGTGAGTAATTCCATTATAGGCTTGCTGGACGGTGATGGGTTGGATGGGATCTATCATGTAATCGAGTTAGTTTCATTAGGGTTTGATCCCTAGTGTCCACTATGTTCTGAGATTGATGTTGCTATGACTTTGCTATGCTTAATGCTTGTCACTAGGGCCCGAGTGCCATGATTTCAGATCTGAACCTATTATGTTTTCGTCAATATATGAGTGTTCTTGATCCTATCTTGCAAGTCTATAGTCACCTATTATGTGTTATGATCCGTTAACCCCGAAGTGACAATAATCGGGATACTTACCGATGATGACCGTAGTTTGAGGAGTTCATGTATTCACTATGTGTTAATGCTTTGTTCTGATTCTCTATTAAAAGGAGGCCTTAATATCCCTAGTTTCCGTAAGGACCCCGCTGCCACGGGAGGGTAGAACAAAAGATGTCATGCATGTTCTTTTCCATAAGCACGTATGACTATATTCGGAATACATGACTACATTATATCAATGAACTGGAGCTAGTTCTGTGTCACCCTAGGTTATGACTGTTACATGATGAACCGCATCCGGCATAATTCTCCATCACTGATCCATTGCCTACGAGCTTTCCATATATTGTTCTTCGCTTATTTACTTTCCCGTTGCTATTGCTATCATCACTACAAAATACCAAAAACATTACTTTTACTGCTGCTACCTTTTGCTACCGTTACCACTACTATCATATTACTTTGCTACTAAACACTTTGCTGCAGATATTAAGTTTCCAGGTATGGTTGAATTGACAACTCAGCTGCTAATACTTGAGAGTATTCTTTGGCTCCCCTTGTGTCGAATCAATAAATTTGGGTTGAATACTTTACCCTCGAAAACTGTTGCAATTCCGTATACTTGTGGGTTATCAAGACTATTTTCTGGCACAGTTGCCGAGGAGCATAGCTCTATTCTTTGAGTCACTTGGGATATATATCTGCTTATCATTACAAAGAACTTGAGAGATCCAAAAACCAAGATCTATCCCTCAACTACGAGGGGAGGTAAGGAACTGCCATCTAGCTCTGCACTTGATTCACCTTCTGTTATGAGTAAGCTTGCGAACCTACACCTGCTTCTGCTATTCGTTCTGATATGTCACATGTTATTGATGATGCCACTTCTGCTATGCATGATACTTATGATGAAACTACCTCTATGCCTGATACTACTGTGCCACTTAGTGATTTCCTTGATGAACAAATTGCTAGGGCTAGAGAAATTGAAAATAGTGAATCTGATGATACTGATGAAAGTGATGATGAAGAATCACTTGTTATTCCTAAGGGTTATGTTTTTTTATCAAGAAGCTTCTTTCGCTATTTTAGCTTGCAAAAATATAAATGAACTCAAAAGGTTATTCGCTAAATGGAGTAAGCAATCTCTAAATGCTAGAATGAAACCTGACCCTGCTTTTGCTACTTCACCTATCTGTGTTACTAATAAGGATTATGAATTCTCTGTTGATCCTAATATAATTACTTTGGTTGAATCTGATCCTTTTCATGTTTATGAATCTGAAAATGTTGTGGCACATCTTACTAAGTTGAATGATATAGCCACCCTGTTCACTAAAGATGAGAGAACTCGTTACTTTTACATCCTTAAAATATTTCCATTCTCATTAAAGGGTGATGCTAAGATATGGTTTAATTCTCTTGATCCTGGTTGTGTGCGTAGTCCCGAGGATATGATTTATTACTTCTCTGCTAAATATTTCCCTGCTCATAAGAAACAAGCTGCTTTAAGGGATATATATAATTTTGTGCAAATTGAAGAAAAGAGTCTCCCACA
>NC_041382.1:758746708-758790917 GCF_002162155.2 Triticum dicoccoides
CATCCTCTTAAGAAAAATGAAATACTTGATATCTTTTATAATGTACTAACCGATGCCTCCACAGATTACCTGGATAGTTGTGTTGGTTCTATTTTCAGGGAAAGAACACCGGATGAAGCTAAAATTCTATTGAACAATATGTTGACAAATGAAAATAATTGGACACCTTCGGAGCCAATTCCTGAGCCTATTCCTAAACCAACTCCAAAGAAGAGTGGTATTCTATTTCTCAGTCCTGAAGATATGCAAGAGGCAAAGAAATCTATGAAAGAAAAAGGTATTAAAGCTGAAGATGTTAAGAATTTACCTCCTATTGAAGAAATACATGGTCTTAATTTACCGCCTGTTGAATAAACATATGATCTTAATCCATTACCTATTGAATAAACTCAAGGTCTTGATAACCCGACACAGGTAGTAAAGGTAAATTCTCTCTATAGATATGATAAATCTGAAATCCCATTTACTAAGTTTGCTAGCCCATGCTTAGATGAGTTTGATAAATTTATGGTTAAGCAAGAAGATTTTAATGCTTATTTTGGTAGACAATTGAAATACAATTCAAATATGCTTGAACACTTGGGTGATTATATGGCTAATGTCAAGGGTGAACTTAAACTTATTAGTAAACATGCTTCTATGGTTACCACTCAAGTAGAACAAGTACTTAAAGCTCAAAATGATTTTCTCAATGAATTGAATAATAAGAATAATGATAATGATGTTAGAGTGGCTACTAGAACTAGTAGAATGACTCAGGAACCTTTATATCCTGAAGGCCATCCTAAGAGAATTGAGCAAGATTCTTAGAGAAATAATATAGATGTACCTAGTTCTTCTAAAAGGAAGAAAAATAAAAATGATAGGACTTTGCATGCTTCTAGTGATCCTATTGTTGAAACACCTGAGAATCCAAATGATATTTCTATTTCTGATGCTGAAACACAATCTGGTAATGAACCTGAAACTAGTGGTAATTTTAATGATAATGATCAAGATGATGCTCAACCTAGTAATGATAATGATATAGAAATTGAACCTGCTGTTGATCTTGATAACCCACAATCAAAGAATCAACATTATGATAAGAAAGACTTTGTTGCTAGGAAACATAGTAAAGAAAGAGAGCCTTGGGTTCAGAAAACCATGCCTTTTCCTCCCAAATCATCCAAGAAAAAGGATGATGAGGATTTTGAGCACTTTGCTGAAATGATTAGACCTATCTTTTTACGTATGCGATTAACTGACATGCTCAAAACCAATCCTTATGCTAAGTACATGAAAGATATCATTACAAATAAAAGAAAGATACCGGAAGCCAAAATTTCCACCATGCTTGCTAATTATACTTTTAAAGGTGGAATACCAAAGAAACTTGGAGATCCCAGTGTACCAACTATACCATGCTCCATTAAAAGAAACTATATTAAAACTGCTTTATGTGATCTTGGAGCCGGTGTTAGTGTTATGCCTCTCTCTTTATATCGTAGACTTGATTTGAATAAGTTGACACCTACTGAAATATCTTTTCAAATGGCTGATAAATCAACTGTTATACCTATCGGTATTTGTGAGGATGTGCCTGTTGTAGTTGCAAACGTTACTATTTTAACGGACTTTGTTATTCTTGATATTCCCGAGGACGATAGTATGTCTATTATTCTTGGAAGACCCTTTTTAATACTATAGGGGTTGTTATTGATTGCACTAAAGGCAATGTCACTTTTCATGTTAATGGTAATGAGCATACGGTACACTTTCCGAGGAAACAACCTCAAGTCCATAGTATCAATTCTATTAGAAAAATTCCATCGATTATATTTGGAGGTTTTGAATTTCCTCTTACTACTGTTAAGAAGAAATATGATATTCTTATTATTGGGGATGTGCATATCCCCGTTGAGGTAACATAGTGTTATTCGAAATTTCTCCGGTTCCATGTTATTCAGAATGAGTTCGTTAACAAGACTTGATCAACCTTGTTAGTGGATTCCTTTTGATGGTCATGAGATGGATGAAACTAGAAGGCACAACCTTCTGTACCCCACTTTTACTTTATGTTATTTATATTAAATAAAATAAAAATAAATATTTTTTTGTCTGTTATCTGATTATCCGTGCAATATAAAAATACCTCGAAAATAAAAGTTCTCCAAATGACCTGAAATTTAAATATGATTTTTTCTAGAATATTTGGCACTGAGAACACAGCAGGGGGTCAACCACCTGCCCACGAGGGTGGAGGGCGCGCCCTACCCCCCTGGGCGCGCCCCCTGCCTCATTGGCCCACGGTGGCCCTCCTCCACTTATGCTTTCACCCATACACTTCTTCTTCCTCCCACAAACACGAATATCCAGCTCGAGCACAAGTTCTAGCTCATCTTGCTACCATTTTCCATCTCCTTGCTCAAAGCACCTCTCACAAAACTGCTTGGGGAGATTGTTCCTTGGTAGGTGACTCCTCCATTGGTCCAATTAGTTTTTGTTCTAGTGCTTTATTCATTGCAAAGTTTTACTGCTTAGGTGACCCTGTTCTTGAGCTTGCATGTCAAATTTATATGGTCAAAAGTATTTTTGATGCATGATATAGGCCCCAGGCACTTGAAGGAGTAGTTGCTATCAATATTATTGAGTTTGGTTTACTTTTATTTTGAAGTTACCAAAAAATTTCAGAATTTTTCAGAGGAAGAAATATGCTTACGAAAATGTTCCAAGGTGGTTCTTCAAGGAAGCAAGAACCCAGGCTTGCAATGCGTGATGCTGATGACGAGCCACCAAGAGACGCTCCAGTGCGTCCTTGTGAATGGCCCTCTGAGAACTTTATGGATCGAGCGGGAATTAAGGAAGAATTCAACGCATATTTGCGTAACACTGATCTCGTGAGCTTCGAGGAAGAGAAGTGCAACCAGTATCACAACCTCACCAGTACCTTTGTGAGGAGGTTTGAATTTTCAACTTCACGTAATTCTCCAACTGTCCTGTTTGATCTTTATGATAATTCTTACACTATGGACTTAGAGGATTTTACCACTGCATGCAAACTTCCACAATGGGGTAGTATAAGGGATCCTCGCAAATCTGAATTTAGAGATTTTCTTGCTAGAATAACTGTGGGAGAATCTAGAGATATTACACAAGCTACCATAGGGAGCATTCACTTTCCTGCTATACATTATTTTGCTCTCTTCATAGGTAGATGCATCAATGGTAAAGATGAGGCATGTCACAAGTGTGTCCCCGATCTCAGTATTCTGAGGAGTGCTGTGTTAGGAGATAAATCTTATAATTTGGGAGCCATTGTTGCACGTAGGTTGCATCTTAATAGATTTAATAGAGATTTCATTGGAGGAATTTATGCAATCCGCATAGCTAATTTTCTTGGTATAGCCATACGCGAAGATGATATTGAATTACCTCCTGGTTACCTAGACTTTAATGCTATGGTTCACCATTAGTTTGTCGAGAGGAATGAATCACCTCTCCAATATCGATTAATCTTTGACAGACGCCGTGCTGTCCATATTACTCTCCCTGCTCCTGCCTTCTTTGATCATTAGGCAAAAGGAAGATGTACTATTACCATAGAGGAGGCAGATGGGTACGAGAGGAGAGCAGAGGCCGCTCGTCGCCATGCTGCAGCTCAGCAGGCGATAGCCGCTGCATCATAGTATGACCCCAGCTCCTATTATGGATATCCGCCAGTCCAGCCGTGGCCATAGATCAACTTAGGACAAAAGCCTAAGCTTGGGGGAGTACGTATTTCCCACCGACACTACATTTATGTTCACACACTCATTGCTAGATGTCGGTGCTCATAATTTTTCATTGTATCATCCATGCTAGTTTAATTTCCTTTTTATGCTTTCTTCTTGTGTGTTTAATAAACCTTAAGAAAAACCAAAAAAAATTAGTTGTAGCTTTTAATCAGTTTAATTTCCATGCTTGTAGTAGTAATTAATAAGAAAACCCAAAAAGATTTCCTGTTCTTCTTTTGCTTGTTGGGAGCTTTCCCGTGTAAATAGTTTTATTTCTTTTCTTTTCTTTGGGGGTCGATAGGAGAAGACCATGATTAAATTGTTGAAGTGGCTCTTATATGCATAATTGTTTATCTGACAAAAGAGCCCATATTGCCTTGTCTTCTCCTGTTTATTGAATGCTTGCAAATTCTAGCTTAGTCCAATGCACGTGCACTATTATTATTATTCACACTATTCGGTCGTGCAAGTGAAAGGCAATTATGATGATATATGATGGACTGGTTGAGATGAGAAAAGTTGTTTGTCAACTGAATTGCTTGAGGACAAGCAAAGGTTTAACCTTGGGGGAGTTGATACGTCTCCAACGTATCTACTTTTCCAAACAGTTTTGCCATTGTTTTGGACTCCAACTTGCATAATTTGAATGGAACTAACCCGGACTGATGCTGTTTTCAGCAGAATTTCTGTGGTGTTATTTATGTGCAGAAACAAATGTTCTCGGAATGACCTGAAACTTCACGGAGCCACTTTTCAGAAAATATGAAAAATGTTGGGGAACGTAGAAGAAATTCAAAATTTTCTACGCATCACCAAGATCAATCAATGGAGTAATATAGCAACGAGGGGAAGGAGAGTGCATCTACATACCCTTGTAGATCGCTAAGCGGAAGCATTCAAGTGAACGGGGTTGATGGAGTCGTACTCGTCGTGATCCAAATCACCGATGATCCTAGTGCCGAACGGACGGCACCTCCGCGTTCAACACACGTACAGCCCGGTGACGTCTCCTACGCCTTGATCCAGCAAGGGGAGAAGGAGAGGTTGAGGAAGATCCGTCCAGCAGTAGCACGACGGCGTGGTGGTGGTGGAGGAGCGTGGTACTCCAGCAGGGCTTTGCCAAGCACCGCAAGGGACGAGGAGGGAGAGAGGTAGGGCTGCGCCAGGGAGAGGTCAAAACTCATATGTTGGCAGCCCCAAAGACCTCAACTATATATAGGGGAGAGGGAGGGGGCTGCGCCCCCTCTAGGGTTCCCACCCCAAGGGGTGCGGCAGCCCCAAAGCCCATCTGGGCGGCGGCCAAGGGGGGGGGGGAAGAGGGGGAGACTTGCCCCCCAAGTAAGGTGGAGGCGCCCCCTCCATAAACCCTAGGCGCCTTGGGCTCTTGTGGGGGCGCACCAGCCCATCTGGGGCTGGTCCATTCCCACACTTGGCCCATATGCTGCCCTCTGGGGCCGGTGGCCCCACTTGGTGGACCCCCGGGACCCTCCCGGTGGTCCCGGTACATTACCGATAGCATCCGAAACCTTTCCCGTGACCAAAACAGGACTTCCCATATATAAATCTTTACCTCCGGACCATACCGGAACTCCTCGTGATGTCCGGGATATCATCCGGGACTCCGAACAACATTCGGTAACCACGTATATACTTTCCCTATAACCCTAGCGTCATCGAACCTTAAGTGTGTAGACCCTACGGGTTCGGGAGTCATGCAGACATGGCCGAGACAACTCTCCGGTCAATAACCAACAGCGGGATCTGGATACCCATGCTGGCTCCCACATGCTCCACGATGATCTCATCGGATGAACCACGATGTCAAGGACTTAATCAATCCCGTATACAATTCCCTTTGTCTATCGGTACGATACTTGCCCGAGATTCGATCGTCGGTATCCTGATACCTTGTTCAATCTCGTTACCGGCAAGTCTCTTTACTCGTTCCATAACACATCATCCCGTGATCAACTCCTTGATCACATTGTGCACATTATGATGATGTCCTACCGAGTGGGCCCAGAGATACCTCTCCGTTTACACGGAGTGACAAATCCTAGTCTCGATTCGTGCCAACCCAACAGACACTTTCAGAGATACCTGTAGTGTACCTTTATAGCCACCCAGTTATGTTGTGACGTTTGGCACACCCAAAGCACTCCTACGGTATCCGGGAGTTGCACAGTCTCATGGTCTAAGGAAATGATACTTGACATTAGAAAAACTTTAGCATACGAACTACATGATCTTGTGCTAGGCTTAGGATTGGGTCTTGTCCATCACATCATTCTCCTAATGATGTGATCCCGTTATCAATGACATCCAATGTCCATGGTCAGGAAGCCGTAACCATCTATTGATCAACGAGCTAGTCAACTAGAGGCTTACTAGGGACATGGTGTTGTCTATGTATCCACACATGTATCTGAGTTTCCTATCAATACAATTCTAGCATGGATAATAAATGATTATCATGAACAAGGAAATATAATAATAACCAATTTATTATTGCCTCTAGGGCATATTTCCAACAGTCTCCCACTTGCACTAGAGTCAATAATCTAGTTCACATCGATATGTGATTAACATTCAAGGTCACATCCCCAAGTGACTAACACCCAAAGAGTTCTGGGTTTGATCATGTTATGCTTGTGAGAGAGGTTTCAGTCAATGGGTCTGCAACATTCAGATCCGTATGTACTTCGCAAATTTCTATGTCATCTTGTAGATGCAACTACTACGCTACATTTGGAGCCATTTCAAATGATTGTTCTACTTGGAGCTATTCTAAATTGTTGCTCCATTATACGTATCCGGTATCTCTACTCAGAGCTATCTGGATAGGTGTTAAGCTTGCATCGACGTAACTCTTTACGTTGAACTCTTTATCACCTCCATAACCGAGAAACATATCCTTATTCCTCTAAGGATAATTTAGACCGCTATCTGGTGATCTACTCCTAGATTACCTTTGTACCCTCTTGCCAGATATGTGGCAAGGCACATATCAGGTGCGGTACTCAGCATGGCACACCGTATAGAGCCTATGACATAAGCATAGGGGACGACCTTCGTCCTTCCTCTTTCTTCTACCGTGACCGTGCTTTAAGTCTTAACTTCATACCTTACAACTTAGGCAAGAACTCCTTCTTTGACTGATCCATCTTGAACACCTTCAAGATCATGTCAAGGTATGTGCTCATTTGAAAGTACCATTAAGTGTTTTGATCTATCCTTATAGATCTTGATGCTCAATGTTCAAGTAGCGTAATCTAGGCTTTCCATTGAAAAACACTTTCCAAATAAATGCTTTCCAAAAATTCTACGTCATTTCTGATCAACAATATGTCAACAACATATATTCATTAGAAATTCTATAGTGCTCCCACTCACTTCTTTGGAAATACAAGTTTCTCATAAACTTTGCATACACCCAAAATCTTTGATCATCTCATCAAAGCATACATTCCAACTCCGAGATGCTTACTACAGTCCTTAGAAGGATTGCTGGAGCTTTGCATACTTGTTAGCATCTTTTAGGATTGACAAAACCTTCTATTGTATCACATACAACTTTTCTTACGAAAACTTGGTAAGAAAACTTGTTTTGACATCCATCTGTAAGATTTCATAATCGAAAAATACAGCTAATGCTAACATGATTCCGACGGACTTAAGCATCGCTACGGGTGAGAAATTCTCATCATAGTCAACTCCTTGAACTTGTCGGAAAAAACATCTTAACGGCAAGTCGAGCTTTCTTAATGGTGATACTTACCATCATTGTCCGTCTTCCTTTTAAAAAACCATATGTACCTAACAGCCTTACGACCATCAAGTAGTTCTTCCAAAGTCTACACTTTGTTTTCATATATGGATCCTCTCTCGGATTATATGGCCTCGAGCCATTTTGGAATCCAGGCCCACCATCGCTTCTCCATAGCTCGTAGGTTCCTTGTTGTCTAGCAACATGACTTCCAAGACAGGATTACGTACCACTCTGAAGTAGTACGCATCCTTGTCATCCCACGAGGTTTGGTAGTGACTTGATCTGAAGTTTCATGATCACTATCATAAGATTCCACTTCAATTGGTGTAGGTGCCACAGGAACAACTCCTTGTGCCCTGCCACACACTAGTTGAAGAGACGGTTCAATAACCTCATCAAGTCTCCACCATCCTCCCACTCAATTCTTTCGAGAGAAACTTTTCCTCGAGAAAGGACCCGATTCTAGAAACAATCCCTTATTGCTTTCGGATCTGAGACAGGAGGTATACCCAATTGTTTTGGGTGTCCTATGAAGATGCATTTATCTGCTTTGGGTTCGAGCTTATCGGCCTGAAACTTTTTCACATAAGCGTCGCAGCCCCAAACTTTTAAGAAATGACAGCTTAGGTTTCTCTAAACCATAGTTCATACGGTGTCATATCATCCGAATTACGTGGTGCCCTATTTAAAGTGAATGTGGTTGTCTCTAATGCCTAACCCATAAACTGTCGTGGTAATTCGATAAGAGACATCATGGTATGCATCATATCCAATAGGGTGCAGTTATGATGTTCGGACACACCATCATACTATGGTGTTTCAGGCTGTATTAGTTGTGAAACAATTTCCACAATGTCTTAATTCTGTGCCAGATATTCATCTCTATGATCATATCATAGATATTTTATCCTCTTGTCACGACGATCTTTCAACTTCACCCTGAAATTACTTGAACCTTTCAATAATTCAGACTCGTGATTCATCAAGTAAATATACTCAACATCCACTCAAATCATCTGTGAAGTAAGAACATAACGATATCCACTACATGCCTCAGCACTCATTGGACTACACACATCAAAATGTATTACTTCCAACAAGTTGCTTTCTAGTTCCATTTTACTGAAAACGAGGCTTTCAGTCATCTTGCCCATGTGGTATGATTTGCATGTCTCAAGTGATTCAAAATCAAGTGAGTCCAAACGGTCCATTTGCATGGAGTTTCTTCATGCATATACACCAATAGACATGGTTCGCATGTCTCAAACTTTTCAAAACGAGTGAGCCCAAAGATCCATCAACATGGAGCTTCTTCATGCGTTTTATACCGATATGACTTATGTGGCAGTGCCACAAGTAGGTGGTACTATCATTACTATCTTATATCTTTTGGCATGAACATGTGTATCACTACGATCGAGATTCAATAAACCATTCATTTTAGGTGCAAGACCATTGAAGGTATTATTCAAATAAACAGAGTAACCATTATTCTCCTTAAATGAATAACCGTATTGCGATAGACATAATCCAATCATGTCTATGCTCAACGCAAACACCAATCTCGATGGTAGAGGGAGCGTGCGATGCTCGATCACATCAAGCTTGGAAAAACTTCCAACACATATCGCCAGCTCACGTTTAGCTAGTCTCCGTTTACTCCGCAGCCTTTTATTTCGAGTTTACTAACACTTAGCAACCGAACTGGTATCTAATACCATGGTGCTACTAGGAGTGCTAGTAAAGTACACATTAACACAATGTATATCCAATATACTTCTATCGACCTTGCCAGCCTTCTCATCTACCAAGTATCTAGGGTAATTCTGCTCCATTGGCTGTTCCCCTTATTACAGAAGCACTTAGTCTCGGGTTTGGGTTCAACCTTGGGTTTCTTCACTAGAGCAGCAGCTGATTTGCCGTTTCATGAAGTATCCCTTTTTTTGCCCTTGCCCTTCTTGAAATTAGTGGTTTCACCAACCATCAACAATTGATGCTCCTTCTTGATTTCTACTTTTGTGGTGTCAAACATCGCGAATATCTCAAGGATCATCATATATGTCCCTGATATATTATAGTTCATCACGAAGCTCTAGCAGCTTGGTGGTAATGACTTCGGAGAAACATCACTTTCTCATCTGGAATATCAACTCCCACTCGATTCAAATGATTGTTGTACTCAGACAATCTGAGCACAAGCTCAACAATTGAGCTTTTCTCCCTTAGTTTGCAGGCTAAGAAAATCGTCGGAGGTCTTATACCTCTTGACGTGGGCACGATCCTGAAATCCCAATTTCAGCCCTCGAAACATCTCATATGTTTCGCGATGTTTCAAAACGTCTTTGGTGCCTCAACTCTAAATCGTTTAACTGAACTATCACGTAGTTATCAAAATGTATATGTCAGATGTTCGCAACATCCACAGACGACGTTCGAGGTTCAGCACACTGAGCGGTGCATAAAGGACATAAGCCTTCTATGATGCAATGAGGACAATCCTCAGTTTATGGACCTAGTCCACATAATTGCTACTATCAACTTTCAACTAAATTTTCTCTAGGAACATATCTAAAACAATAGAACTGAAGCGCGAGCCACGACATAATTTGCGAAGACCTTTTGATTATGTTCAGGATAATTAAGTTCATCTTATGAACTCCCACTCAGATAGACATCCCTCTAGTCATCTAAGTGATTACATGATCCGAGTCAACTAGGCCATGCCCGATCATCACGTGAGACGGACTAGTCATCATCAGTGAACATCTTCATGTTGATCGTATCTTCTATATGACTCATGTTCGACCTTTCGGTCTTCCGTGTTCCGAGGCCATGTCTGTACATGCTAGACTCGTCAAGTCAACCTAAGTGTTTCGCATGTGTCCCGAGGCCATGTCTGTACATGCTAGGCTCGTCAACACCCGTTGTATTCGAACGTTAGAATCTATCACACCCGATCATCACGTGGTGCTTCGAAACAACGAACCTTCACAACGGTGCACAGTTAGGGGGAACACCTTTCTTGAAATTTTAGTGAGGGATCATCTTATTTAAGCTACCATCGTTCTAAGCAAATAAGATGTAAAACATGATAAACATCACATGCAATCAAAAAGTGACATGATATGGCCAATATCATTTTGCTCCTTTTGATCTCCATCTTTGGGGCTCCATGATCATCGTTGTCACCGGCATGACACCATGATCTCCATCATTGTGTCTTCATGAAGTTGTCTCGCCAACTATTACTTCTACTACTATAGCTAACAGTTAGCAATAAAGTAAAGTAATTACATGACGTTTATATTGACATGCAGGTCATAAATAAATTAAGACAACTCCTATGGCTCCTGCCGGTTGTCATACTCATCGACATGCAAGTCGTGATTCCTATTACAAGAACATGATCATCTCATACATCACATATATCATTCATCACATCCTTTTGCCATATCACATCACAAAACACTTGCTGCAAAAACAAGTTAGACGTCCTCTGATTGTTGTTGCAAGTTTTTACGTGGCTGCTATAGGTTTCTAGCAAGAACGTTTCTTACCTACGCGAAAACCACAATGTGATATGCCAATTTCTATTTACCCTTCATAAGGATGCTTTTCATCGAATCCGATCCGATTAAAGTGGGAGAGACAGACACCCGCTAGCCACCTTATGCAACTAGTGCATGTCAGTCGGTGGAACCAGTCTCACGTAAGAGTACGTGTAAGGTCGGTCCGGGCTGCTTCATCCCACGATGCCGCCGAATCAAGATAAGACTAGTAGCGGCAAGCAAATTGACAATATCGACGCCCACAACTACTTTGTGTTCTACTCGTGCATAGTAACTACGCATAGACCTAGCTCATGATGCCACTGTTGGGGAACGTAGCAGAAATTCAAAATTTTCTACGCATCACCAAGATCAATCTATGGAGTAATCTAGCAACAAGGGGAAGGAGAGTGCATCTACATACCCTTGTAGATCGCTAAGCGGAAGCGTTCAAGTGAACGGGGTTGATGGAGTCGTACTCGTCGTGATCCAAATCACTGATGATCCTAGTGCCGAACGGACGGCACCTCCACGTTCAACACACGTACAGCCCGGTGACGTCTCCTACGCCTTGATCCAGCAAGGGGAGAAGGAGAGGTTGAGGAAGACTCCGTCCAGCAGCAGCACGACGACGTGGTGGTGGTGGAGGAGCGTGGTACTCCAGCAGGGCTTCGCCAAGCACCGCAAGAGACAAGGAGGGAGAGAGGTAGGGCTGCGCCAGGGAGAGGTCAAAACTCATATGTTGGCAGCCCCAAAGACCTCAACTATATATAGGGGAGAGGGAGGGGGCTGCGCCCCCTCTAGGGTTCCCACCCCAAGGGGTGCGACAGCCCCAAAGCCCATCTGGGCGGCGGCCAAGGGGGGGGGGAAGAGGGGGAGACTTGCCCCCCAAGTAAGGTGGAGGCGCCCCCTCCCTAAACCCTAGGCGCCTTGGGCCCTTGTGGGGGGCGCACCAGCCCATCTGGGGCTGGTCCCCTCCCACACTTGGCCCATGCTTCCCTCTGGGCCAGTGGCCCCACTTGGTGGACCCCCGGGACCCTCCCGGTGGTCCCGGTACATTACCGACAGCAACCGAAACCTTTCCAGTGATCAAAACAGGACTTCCCATATATAAATCTTTACCTCCGGACCATTCCGGAACTCCTCATGATGTCCGGGATATCATCCGGGACTCCGAACAACATTCGGTAACCACATATATACTTTCCCTATAACCCTAGCGTCATCGAACCTTAAGTGTGTAGACCCTACGGGTTCGGGAGTCATGCAGACATGGTCGAGACAACTCTCCTGTCAATAACCAACAGCGGGATCTGGATACCCATGCTGGATCCCACATGCTCCATGATGATCTCATCGGATGAACCACGATGTCAAGGACTTAATCAATCCCATATACAATTCCCTTTGTCTATCGGTACGATACTTGCCCGAGATTCGATCGTTAGTATCCCGATACCTTGTTCAATCTCGTTACCGGCAAGTCTCTTTACTCATTCCGTAACACATCATCCCGTGATCAACTCCTTGATCACATTGTGCACATTATGATGATGTCCTACCGAGTGGGCCCAGAGATACCTCTCCGTTTACACGGAGTGACAAATCCCAGTCTCGATTCATGCCAACCCAACAGACACTTTCGGAGATACCTGTAGTGTACCTTTATAGCCACCCAATTACGTTGTGAAGTTTGGCACACCCAAAGCACTCCTACGGTATCCGGGAGTTGCACAATCTCACGGTCTAAGGAAATGATACTTGACATTAGAAAAACTTTAGCATACGAACTACATGATCTTGTGCTGGGCTTAGGATTGGGTCTTGTCCATCACATCATTCTCCTAATGATGTGATCCCGTTATCAACGACATCCAATGTCCATGGTCAGGAAACCGTAACCATCTATTGATCAACGAGCTAGTCAACTAGAGGCTTACTAGGGACATGGTGTTGTCTATGTATCCACACATGTATCTGAGTTTCCTATCAATACAATTCTAGCATGGATAATAAACGATTATCATGAACAAGGAAATATAATAATAACCAATTTATTATTGCCTCCAGGGCATATTTCCAACAAAAAATACCTGCAAAATATGAAGGCCAGGGGGCCCACCACCTCTCCACATGGGTGGGGGCGCGCCTGCCCACCTAGGGCGCGCCCCCTACCTCGTGGGCTCCCTGTTGCCTCTCTGACTCCAACTCCAACTCCATATATTGTGTTTCGGGGAGAAAAAAATTAAAGAGAAGAAATCATCGCGTTTTATGATACGGAGCCGCCGCCAAGCCCTAAAACCTCTCGGGAGGGCTGATCTGGAGTCCGTTCGGGGCTTCGGAGAGGGGAATCTGCCGCCATCATCATCATCATCAACCATCCTCCATCACCAATTTCATGATGCTCACCGCCGTGCGTGAGTAATTCCATCGTAGGCTTGCTGGACGGTGTTGGGTTGGATGGGATCTATCATGTAATCGATTTAGTTTTGTTAGGGTTTGATCCCTAGTGTCCACTATGTTCTGAGATTGATGTTGCTATGACTTTGCTATGCTTAATGCTTGTCACTAGGGCCCGAGTGCCATGATTTCAGATCTGAACCTATTATGTTTTCATCAATATATGAGTGTTCTTGATCCTATCTTGCAAGCCTATAGTCACCTATTATGTGTTATGATCCGTTAACCCCGAAGTGATAATAATCGGGATACTTACCGGTGATGACCGTAGTTTGAGGAGTTCATGTATTCACTATGTGTTAATGCTTTGTTCCGGTTCTCTATTAAAAGGAGGCCTTAATATCCCTTAGTTTCCGTAAGGACCCCGCTGCCACGGGAGGGTAGGACAAAAGATGTCATGCAAGTTCTTTTCCATAAGCACGTATGACTATATTCGGAATACATGCCTACATTATATCAATGAACTGGAGCTAGTTCTGTGTCACCCTAGGTTATGACTGTTACATGATGAACCGCATCCGACATAATCCCCCATCACTGATCCATTGCCTACGAGCTTTCCATATATTGTTCTTTGCTTATTTACTTTCCCGTTGCTATTGCTATCATCACTACAAAATACCAAAAACATTACTTTTACTGATCCTTTTGCTACCGTTACCACTTGATAACCCACAAGTATAGGGGATCACAATGATACATGTCCAACGTATCTATAATTTTTGATTCCTCCATGCTATATTATCTACTGTTTTAGGCAATATTGGGCTTTACTATCCACTTTTATATTATTTTTGGGACTAACCTATTAACCGGAGGCCCAACCCAGATTTGTTGTTTTATGCCTATTTCAGTGTTTTGAAGAAAAAGAATATCAGACGGAGTCGAAACGGAACGAAATCAACTGGAGAAGTTATTTTTGGAAGGAAACACACCTGATGGACTTGGACCCCATGACAAGGAAGGAACGAGGTGCTCACGAGGGTGGGGGGAACGCCCCCCTGGGCGCGTCCCCTGTCTCGTGGGGCCCTCGTGGCTCCCCTGACGTGCTTCTTCCGCCTATATAACTCCATATACCCTAAAACTTCCAGAACGCAACATAGATCGGGAGTTCCGCCGCCAGAAGCCTCCGTAGCCACCGAAAACCAATCTAGACCCATTCCGGCACCCTGCCGAAGCGGGCAATCCTTCTCCGGTGGCCATCTTCATCATCCCGGTGCTCTCCATGACGAGGAGGGAGTAGTTCTCCCTCGGGGCTGAGGTTATGTACCAGTAGCTATGTGTTTGATCTCTCTCTCTCTCTCTCGTGTTCTTGAGATGATACGATCTTGATGTATCGCGAGATTTGCTATTATATTTGGATCCTATGATGTTTCTTCCCCCCTCTTCTCTCTTGTAATGAATCGAGTTTCCCCTTTGAAGTAATCTTATCGGATTGAGTCTTTAAAGACTTGAGAACACTTGATGTATGTCTTGTCGTTGATATCTGTGGTGACAATGGGATACCACGTGCCACTTGATGTATGTTAAGGTGACCAACTTGCGGGTTTCGTGACATTGGGAACCTATGCATAGGGGATGGCACATGTTTTCATCATGATTCTCCGGTAGAACTTTGGGGCATTCTTTGAGGTCCTTTGTGTTGGTTGAATAGATGAATCTGAGATTGTGGGATGGATATCGTATAATCATACCCACGGATACTTGAGGTGACACTGGAGTATCTAGGTGACATTAGGGTTTTGATTGATTTGTGTCTTAAGGTGTTATTCCAGTATGAACTCTAGGGCTGTTTGTGGCACTTATAGGAATAGCCCAACGGATTGATTGGAAAGAATAACTTTGAGGTGGTTTCGTACCCTACCATAATCTCTTCGTTCGTTCTCTGCTATTAGTGACTTTGGAGTGACTCTTTTTTGCATGTTGAGGGATAGTTATGTGATCCAATTATGTTAGTATTGTTGAGGGAACTTACACTAGCGAAAGTATGAACCTTAGGCCTTGTTTCAACACATTGCAATACCGTTTACGCTCACTTTTATCATTAGTTACCCTGCTGTTTTTATATTTTCAGATTACAAATACCTTTATCTACTATCCATATACCACTTGTATCACCATCTCTTCGCCGAACTAGTGCACCTATACAATTTACCATTGTATTGGTTGTGTTGGGGACACAAGAGACTCTTTGTTATTCGGTTGCAGGGTTGCTTGAGAGATACCATCTTCATCCTACGCCTCCTACGGATTGATAAACCTTAGGTCATCCACTTGAGGGAAATTTGCTACTGTCCTGCAAACCTCTGCACTTGGAGGCCCAACAACGTCTACAAGAAGAAGGTTGTGTAGTAGACATCAAGCTCTTTTCTGGTGCCATTGCCGGGGAGGTGAGTGCTTTAAGGTATATGTTTAGATCTTGCAATCGAGTCTTTTAGTTTCTTGTTTTATCACTAGTTTAGTTTATAAAAGAAAACTATAAAAAATGGAATTGAGTTTGTCTCATACGCTTCACCTTTTTAATATATTTCGTGAGTATGATGGAAAGGATAATTGTGCTCAAGTGCTAGAAGAAGAAATCTATAAAATGTTTGGCACTAAATATTTAAATGATGAGCATGATTGTAATGTTGTTAGTATGAATTCCTTGAATATCTATGATGCTAATGATATGCAAAGCCACAAGCTTGGGGAAGCTATGTTTGATGAAGATGATATTTTTTGCCCCCCAAGCTTTGATGAGCAAATTTACTATGATGAAAGCATGCGTCCTATCTATGATGATTATTGTGATGACATGTATGCTTTAAAGAATAATGATAACCATGAAACTTGTCATCTTAATCTTAATTTTCAATCACATGATAGTTATTTTGTTGAGTTTGCTCCCACTATTATTCATGAGAATAATTTTGCTTGTGTGGAGAGTAGTAAATTTTCTATGCTTGTAGATCATGAAAAGAATGCTTTAGGTGCTGGTTATATTGTTGAATTCATTCATGATGCTACTGAAAATTATTATGAGGGAGGAATATATGCTTGTAGGAATTGCAATAATATCAAGTTTCCTCTCTATGTGCTTAAAGTTTTGAAGTTATGCTTGTTTTGCCCTCCTATGCTAATTGATTATTGTTTCCATAAGTTGTTTGCTCACAAAATCCCTATGCATAGGAAGTATGTTAGACTTAAATGCGCTAGTCATATTCTTCATGATGCTCTTTTTATGTTACAATTCTTTTCTTTTATGTGAGCATCGTTGAAATCATCATGCCTAGCTAGGGGCGTTAAACGATAGCGCTTGTTGGGAGGCAACCCAATTTTATTTTAGCTCCTTGCTTTTTGTTCCTGTTTAATAATAAATAATCCATCTAGCCTCTGTTTATATGTGGTTTTATTAGTGTTTGTGCCAAGTAGAACCTTTGGGAAGACTTGGGGAAAGTCTTGTTGATCATGCTTTCAAAAACAGAAACTTTAGCGCTCACGAGAATTGCTGCCATTTTTATTTGAAGAGTGATATTTAGTTAATTCTTTTCGCAACTGATTAATAGATAAATTCCTCAGGTCCAGAAATTTATTTGAGAATTTTATGAGTTCCATAAGTATATGTTTGATCCATATTACTACAGACTGTTCTGTTTTTGACAGATTCTGTTTTTCATGTGTTGTTTAATTATTTTGATGAATCTATGGCTAGTAAAATAGTTTATAAACCATAGAGAAGTTGGAATACAGTAGGTTTAGCACAAATATAAATAAATAACTGACGGAGCTCACGAGTTTTCTACTTTAAGTTTTGTGTTGTGAAGTTTTCAAGTTTTGGGTAAAGATTCAATGGATTATGGAATAAGGAGTGGCAAGAGCCTAATCTTGGGGATTACCAAGGCACCCCAATGTAATATTAAAGGACAACCAAAAGCCTAAGCTGGGGGATGCCCCGGAAGGCATCCCCTCTTTCGTCTTCGTTTATCGGTAACTTTACTTGGAGCTATATTTTTATTCGCCACATGATATGTGTTTTGCTTGGAGCATCAATTTATTTTGTTAGGATTTTCTTGCTCTTATTTAGAACAATGTTTTGCATATTTTATTTCAATAAAAGTGGCATTGATAGCCTTTACTATGCCTATGTTACAAGTATACATGTTGCTGTTTGAAAACAGAAAGTTTACCGCTGTTGCAATAATTCCCTAGAAAAGTCAGAATGTGATAAAATGTTCAAACCTTTTGCATATTAATATCTGATAAATTTACTACAGTGGGAATTTTATTTCATAATTTTTGGAGCTAGGGAAGTATGGATGTTGCTGCATTCTTTACAGACTATCCTGTTTAAGCAGATTGCTGTTATGTTTGCATTGTTTGCATATGTTTGCTTCTTTAATGATTCTATTTGAGGATAGGACTATTAAATATGCAGAGGCATTTAGTATGCAATGTTTAATAATAAGTTTAGTGGTTTGCTACAGTAGAGTATGATAAGGTTTTTGCAATAGTTTATACTAACTTATCTCATGAGTCCTTGTTGAGTTTTGTGTGGATGAAGCTTTTGAGATTTAGGGAGACCGTAATATGAGAGGAATTAAGGAGAGAAAAAAGCTCAAGTTTGGGGATGCCCAAGGCACCCCAAGATAATATTTCAAGAAGTCTCAAGCGTCTAAGCTTGGGGATGCCCCGGTTGTCATCCCACCTTTCTTCTTCAACAACTATCGGTTAGTATCGGTTGATCCTAAGTTTTTGCTTCTTCACATGATGTTTGCTATTCTTAGAATCTCATTTTTTTTGCTTTGCTTGATGTTTGAATAGGATACTGAGATCTGAAATTATGAAATGTTAGAGAGTCTTCACATAGTTGTATAATTATTCGACTACTCATTGATCTTCACTTATATCTTTCGGAGTAGTTTGTTGTTTGCTCTAGTGCTTCACTTATATCTTTTAGAGCATGGTGGTATTTTTATTTTGAAGAAATAGATGAACTCTCATGCTTCACTTATATTATTTTGAGAGTCTTAAATAGCATGGTAATTTGCTTAAAATCCTAATATGCTAGGTATTCAAGAATAATAAAATTCTCTTATGAGTGTGTTGAATACTATGAGAAGTTTGATACTTGATAATTGTTTTGAGATATGGAGATGGTGATATTAGAGTCATGCTAGTTGAGTAGTTGTGAATTTGAGAGATACTTGTGTTGAAGTTTGTGATTCTCGTAGCATGCACGTATGGTGAACTGTTATGTGATGAAGTCGGAGCATCATTTATTTATTGATTGCCTTCCTTATGAGTGGCGGTCGGGGACGAGCGATGGTCTTTTCCTACCAATCTATCCCCCTAGGAGCATGCGCGTAGTACTTTGTTTCGATAACTAATAGATTTTTGCAATAAGTATGCGAGTTCTTTATGACTAATATTGAGTCCAAGGATTATACGCACTCTCACCCTTCCACCATTGCTAGCCTCTCTAGTACCGCGCAACTTTCGCCGGTACCATAAACCCACCATACACCTTCCTCAAACCAGCCACCATACCTACCTATTATGGCATTTCCATAGCCATTCCAAGATATATTGCCATGCAACTTTCCACCATTCCGTTCATCATGACACATTCATCATTGTCATATTGCTTTGCATGATCATGTAGTTGACATCGTATTTGTGGCAAAGCCACCATTCATAATTCTTCCATACATGTCACTCATGAGTCATTGCACATCCCGGTACACCGCCGGAGGCATTCATATAGAGTCATATCTTGTTCTAAGTATCGAGTTGTAATTCTTGAGTTGTAAGTAAATAAAAGTGTGATGATCATCATTATTAGAGCATTGTCCCAGTGAGGAAAGGATGATGGAGACTATGATTCCCCCATAAGTCGGGATGAGACTCCGAATGAAAATAAATAAATAAATAAAAGAGGCCAAAGAAGCCCAAAAAAAGGAGAAAAGAGGCCATAAAAAGAAAAGGAGAAGGCCCAAATAAAAAAATAAAAAAATGAGAGAAAAGGTGAGAAGGGGCAATGCTACTATCCTTTTACCACACTTGTGCTTCAAAGTAGCACCATGATCTTCATGATAGAGAGTCTCCTATGTTGTCATTTTCATATACTAGTGGGAATCTTTCCTTATAGAACTTGGCTTGTATATTCCAATGATGGGCTTCCTCAAAATGCCCTAGGTCTTCGTGAGCAAGCGAGTTGGATGCACGCCCACTAGTTTCTTTTGTTGAGCTTTCATACATTTATAGCTCTAGTGCATCCGTTGCATGGCAATCCCTACTCACTCACATGGATATCTATTGATGGGCATCTCCATAGCCCGTTGATACGCCTAGTTGATGTGATACTATCTTCTCCCTTTTTGTCTTCTCCACAACCACCATTCTATTCCACCTATAGTGCTATGTCCATGGCTCACGCTCATGTATTGCGTGAAGATTGAAAAAGTTTGAGAACGTCAAAAGTATAAAACAATTGCTTGGCTTGTCATCGGGGTTGTGCATGATTTAAATATTTTGTGTGGTGCAGATCATTAGTTACCTTGCTGTTTTTATATTTTCAGATTACAAATACCTTTATCTACTATCCATATACCACTTATATCACCATCTCTTTGCCGAACTAGTGCACCTACACAATTTACCATTGTATTGGGTGTGTTGGGGACACAAGAGACTCTTTGTTACTTGGATGCAGGGTTGCTTGAGAGAGACCATCTTCATCCTAGACCTCCTACAGATTGATAAACCTTAGGTCATCCACTTGAGGGAAATTTGCTACTGTCCTACAAACCTGTGCAATTGGAGGCCCAACAACGTCTACAAGAAGAAGGTTGTGTAGTAGACATCACGCAACAGTTTTCAATAAGTAAGAGTGTTGAACCCAACGAGGAGCTAAAGGTAGAACAAATATTCCCTCAAGTTCTATCGACCACCGATACAACTCTACGCACGCTTGACGTTTGCTTTACCTAGAACAAGTATGAAACTAGAAGTACTTTGTAGGTGTTGTTGGATAGGTTTGTAAGATAATAAAGACTACGTAAATAAAAAGTAGGGGCTGTTTAGATAGAGAAGCAATAAAGTAAATATAGCGAGTGTGGAAAAGTGGTGGTAGGAGTTGCGAAATTGTCCCTAAGCAATTGACTACTTTACTAGACTGATAGCAAGTATTATGTGGGAGAGGCCACTGCTAGCATGACATCCCTGACTTGGAATTCTTTGCACTTATGATTGGAACTATTAGCAAGCATTCGCAACTACTAATGTTCATTAAGGTAAAACCCAACCATAACTGTCGGTGTACTAGAGTAGGGGTACCCTAGTATCCCGAACTTGTGCACGGGCAGTTGCAGCATCCCGCGACAAGGCTTGCCGGGTGACCGCCAAGGTCCTCCGTGGTTCCTTTGGAGCCATTCAAGAACAAAGTGTCCAAGCCAAGGAGACAAGGCCCCGGCAAGAGGAGCTTGCCGGAAAGGCTAACAAAAGCATCCCAAGACCCCGGCAAGAGGAGCTTGCCGGGAAGGCCTACCAAGGCACTTCAAAGAATTTGCCGCGGTGCACCACGCGTCCCGGCAAGGCCCGGTGAGCGACAAGCTCCCGGACGTGACAAGACAACAACCGCGGCAAGGCGCTTGCCGTGGCAAGACACCACTGTGCCCGCGCTCCAGCACATCCACCAACGTGTCGCTCTGGGACCCCTCCAGGCGTACGTGGCGGAAGGCTGTGCAGCTTGCGGTGTGCGGTGGCAAGCGGCGCTGACAAGTTTGCCATCGTGGCGAACGGTGGCGCCCCTGACGGTTTCTTTTTGCACTGTTTAGGCGACACAGATGGGCATTTATTTCCCTTGTCCCCTGCCGTCAGGGTTAGGTATGACACACTGTAGCAGGTAGCTGTAGCTACCACAGCACTTTTCCATTTTTACCCTTTGCCTCCGTTGCCACCTGTCGGTGACCCCTTGAGCATATAAAAGGAGGCCCGTGTGCAACGTAGAGGGGGGTTCGAAAAACACTCACGCTCGGTCTCGCTAGCTGCTGGTGTGTACTGTAGCACTCCACGCTCCCGAGCAAGAAATCAATACAAACCACAAAGCAGGAGTAGGGTTTTACGCATCCGTGTGGCCCGAACCTGGGTAAATCGCTCGCGTGCATCGCCTCGATTTGCTCTTTGCACGACCTCCGCCCCCGCCGAACCGAAAGGGACCCGGTCCGCCGGTCCCATAGGTGCCCGTGGATCAGTACCCCGGCATCTTTGGCGCGCCAGGTAGGGATTTGTTCCGTTGAAGCAGAAGCTCCCGACAAGTTTTGCTCCGGCAAACTTGCCGGGGGACGTCGCGCTCCGGCAGAGCCGCATGTTCTCGCCGTAGAAGCGGATGTTCCTGCAGCAGCTGAGACCAACACCAAGAACGCTGAGGGGCGATATGCTCCGGCAAGCCCTAGGGTTTGTTCCGTTGAAGCAGAAGCTCCCGACAAGTTTTGCTCCGGCAAGCTTGCCGGGGAACGTCAAGCTCCGGCAGAGACCCAGGTTCTCGCCGTAGAAGCGGACGTTCCCGCAGCCGCAGATTCGCCTTTAGTCCTTGTTGTCGAGCCACAAGCTCCAGCATGGGCGCAGCAGATTGTCCATTTCCTTCAGACAGGAGAACTTCCCGAAGAGCAAGAAGAAGCGGAAAGAGTAGCCCGGCAGTGAAGTATGTACCAGTTTGTCGACAAGACACTATACAGAAGAAGACTGAACGGTGTGAAATTGAAGTGTATTCACCGGGAAGACGGACAAAAGCTGTTGGCAGAGATACATGGAGGCATATGTGGTCACCACATTGGCGCAAGAGCACTTGTCGGCAAAGCTTTCCGGCAAGGATTCTTCTGACCAACAGCCCTCCAGGATGCAACTGCACAAGTAACCAAGTGCGAAGCGTGCCAGTTCCATTCCAAGCAGATACACCAGCCAGCTCAAGCTCTCCAGACGATCCCTTTATCCTGGCCATTTTCGGTCTGGGGGCTCGACATCCTCGGCCCCTTTCCCCGAGCTGTCGGGGGCTTTGAGTACTTGTACGTTGCAATCGACAAGTTCACAAAGTGGCCGGAAGTGGAACCAGTGAGGAAGGTGACAGCACAGTCAACAGTCAAGTTCTTCAGGTCGATTGTTTGCTGCTTCGGGATCCCTAACAGGATAATCACTGACAACAGCACACAATTTACGAGCCGCACCTTCATGCAGTACGTCCAAGATCTTGGCGCCAAGGTCTGCTTCGCTTCTGTTGCTCACCCGAGAAGCAACGGTCAAGCGGAGAGGGCAAATGCTGTAGTGCTGTGCGGGCTCAAGACCAGAACTTTCGACAAGCTGCACAAGTGCGGAAGAAACTGGATCGAGGAGCTGCCGTTCTTTGGTCGATCAGGACGACGCCAAATCGAGCCACTGGTCAGACACCTTTCACTTTAGTCTATGGAGCAGAGGCAGTTATCCCCACGGAACTCGTATACGGGTCACCTCGAGTGCTCGCTTATGATGAGCTTGAGCAAGAGCAGCTGCGACAAGATGACGCGCTGCTCCTTGAAGAAGACTGTCTTCAGGCTGCTGTGCGAGCTGCTCACTACCAGCAAGCTTTGCGCCGCTACCATAGCCGCAAAGTTAACGCTAGAAGTCTCGAGGAAGGCGACCTTGTTCTTCGGTGAGTTCAGTCCGCCAAGAATTCCAACAAGTTGACGCCGAAGTGGGAAGGCCCTTACCGGGTGAAACGAGTCACTAGGCCTGGCGCTGTCCGCCTTGAGACCGAAGATGGCATTCCGGTGAGCAACTCCTGGAACATTGAGATCTTCGTAAGTTTTACCCGTAAGGCGCGGTTGTCGGAACCTGTTCCGACAACCACCTTTTGTACAAGTCTTGCCGCTGTTGCATGTAATCCTTTGTACAAAGCCGGGCGCAGACCCCGTGCATAAGTAAAGCTCATGTGCCCCGCACATTTTGTCGATTTCATGCTTTCTATTTTTTGGCATATATGATCTGACATTTTGTGCAGCACCCAAACCCTGGTAAGCAATAACGAGCCGTAAAGGCGCATATCTGTATTGTCTATTCTTTCTTTTGAAAGCAAGGTTCCCCTCGCCCACAAGTTTGCCGGGGAGGAAAGGAGAAGACGATGGTATGGACCAGGCGCCGTTCAAGAAAGTTTCGCCTTGCCGGGAAGCAGACAACAGAAAAGCTAAGTTGCCAAAGTTTGAGCAATCAAATTTTTTAAATTTTAAGTTATCTCCCTTGAACGACCGCACTTTGTATGGAAAACCTGTACGCGGAGGAACCAACTCGTAGCTAGTTGCGCCCTTATTTTGTTTCGAGTCTGCTCAACAAATTAAGTGAGCTGCTAGCGCCCTTACTTTGTTTCGAGTCCGCTCAGCAACTTAAGTGAGCTGCAACTAGTTGCGACAAGGTTTCTTGCCGGTAGCGGCACCGCCAGCAGGCTGCTGATGTCCCGCACTTAGCGCTCACGGCTAAGGTGCCTGCACCGGCAAGTTCCCTAAAAGCGTAGGGTAAAAAGACATACAAAGGGAGGGATCAAGTAAAGGGAATAACGTTGCAATAATTGCCCAGAATAAAAGTTATATTATAAGGATAACTTGTCGCGGCTCTAATAGTCTGTTTTCATAACATGTCAAATAGCGACAAGGAAAGAAGAAATGGGCAGCCTAATCTACACGATCGCCTTCGACCCTCTTAATCCCGCTCACCTTGTACACAATGGGTGCGACAAGGGCCTTGAGCTCCTCTAGGTCAGCCTCTGGCGGCAAAGTCCTGAGGATGTTGGTGAGGCGGAGGCCCGGATTGCGGAAGGCCACCTTCATCAACACTTTCTGGAGGGCTCCGGCGCAGATCTTGCGCGATTCGTCGGCCAGCTGCTTGGGGATCCTCTACCGGAGTCGCTGGAGAGCCGTCGCCACGCCCTTGAAGAACAGGACGAGCTTGGCACTGGGTTGGAGGTTGTTGTCGGAGGGATACCCAAGATCTTCCATCCCCAGCTGCGCCAGCTCCTTGTCGATATCTGTGGCGGCGTTCACCAGACTCTCCGTCCAGTGCGTCACAGTCTCCCTGAAGGTGTTCTGGGCGGCGGCAGCGCTCTCCAGCAGCGCCTTGTCGGCCTTGATTTCCTCCTTCAAGGCCGCCTCCCGCCTCTTGGCGCTGTCCAGAGTCTTGGTCAAAGTGGTTAGCTTCAACTCAAGATCCATGTTGGAGACCTTGGCGGCGCTGAGCTCTCTGCCCTTCTCGGCGAGATCGGCTTCGAGCTGCGCCACCTTCGTCTTCAACTCCTCCTTGGCGGCCTCGGCGGCGGCGGCGGCCTCCTCTGCCTGTTTGAGGGCTCCAATGAGCTTTTCCTCGCGCGAGCCAAGCTCCTCCTCGTGGGCGTCGAGATTGACCTTCCGCTGCGCCAGCTCGCCCTCCTCCGCGGCTAGCTTCACAGCGGCAAGTCGCTGTAGCTCTTCGGCTTCGGCCTTCTCGAGGAGAAAGGCCTTCTGCACTTCAGCGAGCTGCTCCCGCTCCTCCGCCAGTGATCGGACGGCTTCCCAGTGGAAACTCCCAAGCTCTTCCGCACGCTTTTCAATGTCTGCTCCCCCCTTCGTGACAAGCGCCTCGCGGGACTCCAGCTTGGCTTGCCGCGCGCGGTAGAGCGACATCAGCTTCCGCAGCAGCCGCTCTTCTTCGGGCTCATTGCTGCTGCTGCTTGGCGCGTCGACCAGCGTCAACCCCGCGGAGGCAAGCTCTTCTCCGTCGAAGATCTCCCCCTCGACCGGCGCCCTGGAGCTTGACGCCCAGGGGAGGTTGATGAAGACGCCTTCGCCGGCCTTCAAGTAAACGCCCGGCTGGGGCTTCTCGGTGCTTGGCGCCGCGGCTTCGGCGGATGGCTCGGTGGTCGGTGTAGCGCCTGGCGCTCCTGCGGCCTCTGGGCTGTCAGTACGATCGCCAGATCCCTCGCCAGTCGCTGCGGCGCCAGCCTTGGCGGCCTCGGTGCCGGCAGGATCACCCGCGCCGACTACGTCCTCGGCGGCGACCTCGGTCTCCATCCGCTCCGCAGCAGATGGGTCTGACAGCCGGCAAGGGGAAAAGAGTCAAGCAAAATGCAGCAAAAACTCAAGAAGATCAAAAGAAGAAGAACCCAAGGGAAGTTTTGAAGCAAGAGGAGTACCTGCACCAGGCTCTGCAGTAGTGGTCTCCGCCGTCGGGGGGCCGCTGGTGCTGTCCCTTGCCGGAGAACCCTCCCTTGCCGGAGACTTCTCCCTTACTGGGAAGCCCTCCCTTGCCGGAGAGTTCTCCCTTGTCGGGGAATTCTCCCTTGGCTCCTGGTGGGGCTGCTCGGCTCCTACACAAGTCAACAAGCAGATATCAGCAAAGACAAGTACCCATGCACGCCTCGCCGCGGAAAGTAATTCACACACTTACGCCGGGGGCTGCCCTGGAGGAAAGTCGCTGGCTCCGGCAAGGTTGTCTCGGGCGCACCACCTGCTGTCGCAGTGGGCTCGTCCTCGATGATGATCACCGGGGCCTTAGCTCTCTTTGCCGCTCTCTGGGCTAGAGTCCTAAAGAGGAACAGATTCGGGGAAAAGCAAGTGAGAAACAAGACCAACAGCAAGAATTGAAGAAATGCAAGTACAACAAGAGAAGCTTACTCTTCTTCTTCTTCCTCGTCGGAGCTGAACGCGGAGAAGTCGAAGTCCGGCGTGCGCCCGACGCGAGGGGGCGGAGGAGAAGCTTCCCTTGGCCGCTTGGCGGGAGCAGTGGCGGCGGTCTGAGACGACCCCGCTCCGGCTGTCGGCGCGGCGTGAGTAGCGGTAGGGACTGAAGCGGTGGTCCGGCTAGACTCCGCTCCAGTTGCCGTCTTAGCATGAGGCGCTCCCGCGGCAACGGTGTTTGCCGTGGTCGAGCGTGTCACACGGCGTGGCGACTGTTGACCCGCTTGCTGCTCCGCCACATCACCGACCTTCTCGTCGGCACGGATAGGCACTTCCACCAAGTCGTCGAAGAACTGCTGCACGACCTCGTCTGCAGGCTCCTTCCAAGTTGGCACAATCCCGTGCGAGTCGCACTCCAGCATCATTGCACGGATGCAGTCGAGCGCAGAATTGTTGCACAAAGGCACGACGCCCCCCGGCAACCTGAACACCTCGGGATGTTGGGGGTCATACTTGAATGGTTCCTGTAGCATCGAGTTGAGCTCCAGGACTGTGAAGTTGTAGTTGAGGCCCGGCCGCAGCCTCATGATATCTGCCGCGTTCTTGAACTCCCAAGTAGGCCTCCCCCGTTCCTGCAGGGGGGCGATGCGGCGGCGAAGGAAGTCTGCGCCAACAGCGCCAACAGTAAGCCCGGCAAGCCTCAGGCGCAGGATCCTGGTGACAGCAATCTTCAGCTTGTCGTCCTCCGGGGCCACGTCACTCCAATCGCTGCCGCGGGTTACTGGGGTTCGGCGCCGGGTGGTGAATGGCTGCGGGCTCTCCTCGTCAATCCAACACCAATCTGCCCTCCACTCCTCCCACTTGCTATGGAACTCTCCCTCCAGATACGTTTCCTTCTTGCCGGCCCTTGAGATCCAAGCGATTCCACCGGATAGGGATTCTCCTCTCTCTACTCGGGGTATGAAGAAGTGGCGGAAGAGGGCAACATTGGGAAGGACTCCGACAAAGTTTTCGCAGAGATGCGCGAAAACTGCCATCGTCAGAACGGCATTGGGGGTGAAGTCAAGGAGGTGGAATCCGTAGGTATTCATGATGTCGCAGAAGAATTCAGAGAAAGGTAGAACAAATATTCCCTCAAGTTCTATCGACCACCGATACAACTGTACGCACGCTTGACGTTCGCTTTACCTATAACAAGTATGAAACTAGAAGTACTTTGTAGGTGTTGTTGGATAGGTTTGCAAGATAATAAAGAGTACGTAAATAAAAAGTAGTGGATGTTTAGATAGAGACACAATAAAGTAAATATAGCGAGTGTGGAAAAGTGGTGGTAGGAGTTGCGAAATTGTCCCTAAGCAATTGACTACTTTACTAGACCGATAGCAAGTATTATGTGGGAGAGGCCACTGCTAGCATGTCATCCCTGACTTGGAATTCTATGCACTTATGATTGGAACTATTAGCAAGCATCCACAACTAATAATGTTCATTAAGGTAAAACCCAACCATAGCATTAAGATATATTGGTCCCCCTTCAATCCCATATGCATCAATTTCTATGCTAGGTTGAAGCTTCTGTCACTCTTGCCCTCCAATACATAGTCCTATCAACATACAACTAACCCCAGGGTGTGATCCACGCGCGCAATCATATGATGGGCACCAAAGGACAACAACATAACCACAAGCAAATTAAATCAATCATAGCAATTCATCAACCACCGATAGGACAACGAAAATCTATTCAGACATCATAGGATGGCAACACATCATTGGATAATAATATGAAGCATAAAGCACCATGTTC
Source organism: Triticum dicoccoides (assembly GCF_002162155.2). Lineage (NCBI taxonomy): Eukaryota > Viridiplantae > Streptophyta > Magnoliopsida > Poales > Poaceae > Triticum > Triticum dicoccoides. The sequence goes on from NC_041382.1 coordinate 758,774,701, forward strand.
AAGTAGGGGGTACAGCAGGTTGCAGGAGAGTGGACCACTGTAGATAGAGGGGGGAAGGTGATGGATATGTTGGTGAAGACGGCGGAGGTGTTGGTGTAGATCGCGGTGATGATGATGGCCCCTAGTGGCACTCCGGTGCCACCGGAAGCGAGGGGGAGAGAGCCCCCCTCCTTCTTCTTCTTCCTTGACCTCCTCCCTAGATGGGAGAAGGGTTTCCCCTCTGGTCCATGGCCTCCATGGCACGGGAGGGGCGAGAGCCCCTCCGAGATTGGATTTGTCTCTCTGTCTCTCTCTGTTTCTACGTTCTCCTCTGGCTCTGTTTCACCGTTTCGTGTATATATGGAGATCCGTAATTCCGATTGCCTGAAACCTTCGCCATGATTATTTTTCCGACAATTAGCTTTCTTGCGGCAAAAGAAGAGCGTCAACCACCTTACAGGTGGGTCACGAGGGTCAGGGGCGCGCCCTAGGGGGGTGCCCCCCTACCTCGTGCCCACCTCGGACACTGGTTCGCGTTGATTTTTCCTCCAGTTTTTCCAAATATTCCAAAAAGTATCTCCGTCCGTTTTTATCCTGTTTGGACTCCGTTTGATATGGATATTCTGCGAAACCAAAAACATGCAACAGACAGGAACTGGCACTGGGCACTGGATCAATATGTTAGTCCCCAAAATAATATAAAAATTTGCCAAAAGTATATGAAAGTTGTAGAATATTGACATGGAACAATAAAAAATTATAAATACGATGGAGACGTATCACCACTACTATCATATTACTTTGCTACTAAACACTTCGCTGCAGATATTAAGTTTCCAGGTGTGGTTGAATTGACAACTTAGCTACTAATACTTGAGAGTATTCTTTGGCTCCCCTTGTCACTACAAAAAAAATACACTTCCGTGATGATACATGTTTGTCACAGTAGGTCGCATTTTTTGTCATGCATGTACATCCATGACAAATTTATGACAGAATCAAGATAGTCATACCTGTGCTGTCGTAGAAGTGTTCCATGACATTACCAAAATTATCATCACGGAAGTGCCCACTTCCATGACGATAAATCGCGTGTCACAGAAGTGCTTTCGTCAAGGGTGACCGACACGTGGCATCCACCATAACGGAACACCGTTAAGCTATCGGGTCGGGTTTTGGATCCGATAACCCGTTAACAACCCCGACCAATGGGATTTTGTTGGGGAACATAGTAATTTCAAAAAAAATCCTACGCACACGCAAGATCATGGTGATGCATAGCTACGAGAGGGGAGAGTGTTGTCCACATACCCTCGTAGACTGAAAGCGGAAGCGTTAGCACAACACGGTTGATGTAGTCGTACATCTTCACGATCCGACCGATCAAGTACTGAATGCACGGCACCTCCAAGTTCTGCACACGTTCAACTCGATGACGTCCCTCGAACTCCGATCCAGCCGAGCTTTGAGGGTGAGTTCCGTAAGCACGACGGCGTGGTGACGATGATGATGTTCTACCGACGCAGGGGTTCGCCTAAGCACCGCTACGATATGACCGAGGTGGATTATGGTGGAGGGGGGCACCGCACATGGCTAAGAGATCGAAGGGATCAATTGTCGTATCTTTGGGGTGCCCCTGCCCCCGTATATAAAGGAGTGGAAGAGAGGGAGGGCCGGCCCTCTCTATGGCACGTCCTAGGGGAGTCCTACTCCCACCGGGAGTAGGATTCCCCCTTTCCTAGTAGAACTAGGAGCCCTTCCAAGTAGTAGGAGTAGGAGGGAAGGAAAGGGAAGGGAAAAGGAGAAGGAAGGAAGGGGGCGCCCCCCCTCCCTAGTCCAATTCGGACCAGCCCATGGGGAGGGGTGCGGCCACCCTTTGAGGCCTTTCTCTCCTTTCCCGTATGGCCCATTAAGGCCCAATACGAATTCCCGCAACTCCCCGGTACTCCCGAAAATACCCGAATCACTCGGAACCTTTACGATGTCCGCATATAGTCGTCCAATATATCGATCTTTACGTCTCGACCATTTCGAGAGTCCTCGTCATGTCCCCGATCTCATCCGGGACTCCGAACTCCTTCGGTACATCAAAACACATAAACTCATAATATAACCGTCATCGAACTTTGAGCGTGCGGACCCTACGGGTTCGAGAACTATGCAGACATGACCGAGACATGTCTCTGGTCAATAACCAATAGCGGAACCTGGATGCTCATATTGGCTCCTACATATTCTACGAAGATCTTTATCGGTCAAAACGCATAACAACATACGTTGTTCCCTTTGTCATCGGTATGTTACTTGTCCGAGATTCGATCGTCGGTATCTCAATACCTAGTTCAATCTCGTTACCGGCAAGTCTCTTTACTCATTCCGTAACACATCATCCCGCAACTAACTCATTAGTTGCAATGCTTGCAAGGCTTATAGTGATGTGCATTACCGAGTGGGCCCAGAGATACCTCTCCGACAATCGGAGTGACAAATCCTAATCTCGAAATACGCCAACCCAACAAGTACCTTCGGAGACACCTGTAGAGCACCTTTATAATCACCCAGTTACGTTGTGACATTTGGTAGCACACAAAGTGTTCCTCCGGTAAACGGGAGTTGCATAATCTCATAGTCATAGGAACATGTATAAGTCATGAAGAAAGAAATAGCAACAAACTAAACGATCAAGTGCTATGCTAACGGAATGGGTCAATTCAATCACATCATTCTCCTAATGATGTGATCCCGTTAATCAAATGACAACTCAAGTCTATGGTTAGGAAACATAGCCATCTTTGATCAACGAGCTAGTCAAGTGGAGGCATACTAGTGACACTCTGTTTGTCTATGTATTCACACATGTGTTATGTTTCTAGTTAATACAATTCTAGCATGAATAATAAAAATTTATCATCATATAAGGAAATAAATAATAACTTTATTATTGCCTCTAGGGCATATTTCCTTCAGTCTCCCACTTGCACTAGAGTCAATAATCTAGTTCACATCACCATGTGATTTAATACCAATAGTTCACATCACCATGTGATTAACACCCATAGTTCACATCGACATGTGACCAACACCCAAAGGGTTTACTAGAGTCAATAATCTAGTTCACATCGCTATGTGATTAACACCCAAAGAGTACTAAGGTGTGATCATGTTTTGCTTGTGAGAGAAGTTTAGTCAATGGGTCTGCCACATTCAGATCTGTAAGTATTTTGCAAATTTCTATGTCAACAATGCTCTGCACGGAGCTACCCTAGCTAATTGCTCCCACTTTCAATATGTATCCAGATTGAGATTTAGAGTCATCTGGATCAGTGTCAAAATTTGCATCGACGTAACACTTTACGACGAACCTTTTGTCACTTCCATAATCGAGAAACATATCCTTATTACACTAAGGATAATTTTGATCAATGTCCAGTGATCTACTCCTAGATCACTATTGTACTCCCTTGCCAAACTCAGGGCAGGGTATACAATAGGTCTGGTACACAACATGGCATACTTTATAGAATCTATGGCTGAGGCATAGGGAATGACTTTCATTCTCTCTCTATCTTCTGCCGTGGTCAGGTTTTGAGTCTTACTCAACTTCAATCCTTGTAACACAGGCAAGAACTCCTTCTTTGACTGTTCCATTTTGAACTACTTCAAAATCTTGTCAAGGTATGTACTAATTGAAAAACTTATCAAGCGTCTTGATCTATCTCTATAGATCTTGATGCTCAATATGTAAGCAGCTTCACCGAGGTCTTTCTTTGAAAAACTCCTTTCAAACATTCCTTTATGCTTTGCAGAATAATTCTACATTACCTCCGATCAACAATATGTCATTCACATATACTTATCAGAAATGCTATAGTGCTCCCACTCACTTTCTTGTAAATACAGGCTTCACCGCAAGTCTGTATAAAACTATATGCTTTGATCAACTTATCGAAGCGTATATTCCAACTCCGAGATGCTTGCACCAGTCCATAGATGGAACGCTGGAGCTTGCATATTTTGTTAGTACCTTTAGGATTGACAAAACCTTCTGGTTGCATCATATACAACTCTTCTTTAATAAATCCATTAAATAATGCAGTTTTGTTTATCCATTTGCTAGATTTCATAAAATGCGGCAATTGCTAACATGATTCGGATAGACTTAAGCATAGATACGAGTGAGAAACTCTCATCGTAGTCAACACCTTGAACTTGTCGAAAACCTTTTTGCGACAATTCTAGCTTTGTAGATAGTAACACTACTATCAGCGTCCGTCTTCCTCTTGAAGATCCATTTAATCTCAATGGCTCGCCGATCATTGGGCAAGTCAATCAAAGTCCATACTTTGTTCTCATACATGGATCTCATCTCAGATTTCATGGCCTCAAGCCATTTCGCAAAATCTGGGCTCATCATCGCTTCCTCATAGTTCGTAGGCTCGTCATAGTCAAGTAACATGACCTCCAGAACAGGATTACCGTACCACTCTGGTGTGGATCTCACTCAGGTTTACCTGCGAGGTTTCGGTAGTAACTTGATCTGAAGTTACATGATCTTCATCATTAGCTTCCTCATGAATTGGTGTAGTAGTCATAGGAACAGATTTCTGTGATGAACTACTTTCCAATAAGGGAGCAGGTACAGTTACCTCATCAAGTTCTACTTTCCTCCCACTCACTTCTTTCGAGAGAAACTCCTTCTCTAGAAAGACTCCGAATTTAGCAACAAAAGTCTTGCCTGGTGTACCCAACAGTCTCCTTTGGGTATCCTATGAAGACACATTTCTCCGATTTGGGTTTGAGCTTATCAGGATGAAACTTTTTCATATAAGCATCGCAGCCCCAAACTTTAAGAAATGACAGCTTAGGTTTATTGCCAAACCATAGTCCATACGGTGTCGTCTCAACGGATTTAGATGGTGCCCTATTTAACGTGAATGCAGCTGTCTCTAATGCATAACCCCAAAACGATAGTGGTGGATTGGTAAGGGACATCATAGATCGCACCATATCTAATAAAGTACGGCTATGACGTTCGGACACACCATTACACTGTGGTGTTCCAGGTGGCGTGAGTAGTGAAACTATTTCACATTGTTTTAACTGAAGGACAAACACTTAACTCAAATATTTTACCTCTGCGATCATATCATAGAACCTTTATTTTCTTGTTACGATGATTCTCCACTTCACTCTGAAATTATTTGAACTTTTCAAATGTTTAAGACTTGTGTTTCATTAAGTAGATATACCCATATCTGCTCAAATCATCTATGAAGGTCAGAAAATAACGATACTTGCCGTGAGCCTTAACACTCACCGGACCGCATACATCAGTATGTATTATTTCCAATAAGTCAGTTGCTCGCTCCATTGTTCCGGAGAATGGAGTCTTAGTCATCTTGCACATGAGGCATGGTTCGCAAGCATCAAGTGATTCATAATCAAGTGATTCCAAAAGTCCACCAGCATGGAGTTTCTTCATGCGCTTTACACCAATATGACCTAAACGGCAGTGCCACAAATAAGTTGCACTATCATTATTAACTTTGCATCTTTTGGTTTCAATACTATGAATATGTGTATCACTACGATCGAGATCCAATGAACCATTTTCATTGGGTGTGTAACCATATAAGGTTTTATTCATGTAAACAAAACAACAATTTATTCTCTTACTTAAATGAATAACCGTATTGCAATAAACATGATCCAATCATATTCATGCTCAACGCAAACACTAAATAACATTTATTTTAGGTTTAACACTAATCCCGAAAGTATAGGGAGTGTGTGATGATGATCATATCAATCTTGGAACCATTTCCAATACACATCGTCACTTCACCCTTAACTAGTCTCTGTTCATTCTACAACTCCCGTTTCGAGTTACTATTCTTAGCAACTGAACCAGTATCAAATATCGAGGGGGTTCTATAAACACTAGTAAAGTACACATCAATAACCTATATATCAAATATACCCTTGTTCACTTTGCCATCTTTCTTATCCACTAGACATTCAGGGTATTTCGGCTTCCAATGACCAGTCCCTTTGCAGTAGAAGCACTTAGTCTCAGGCTTAGGTCCAGACTTGGGCTTCTTCACTTGAGCAGCAACTTGCTTGCCGTTCTTCTTGAAGTTCCCTTTCTTTCCCTTGGCCCTTTTCTTGAAACTAGTGGTCTTGTTAATCATCAACACTTGATGCTCTTTCTTGATTTCTACCTTCATCGATTTCATCATCATGAAAAGCTCGGGAATCATTTACATCATCCCTTGCATACTATAGTTCATCACGAAGTTCTACTAACTTGGTGATGGTGACTAGAGAATTCTGTCAATCACTATTTTATCTGGAGATTAACTCCCACTTGATTCAAGCAATTGTAGTACCCAGACAATCTGAGCACATGCTCACTGCTTGAGCTATTCTCCTCCATCTTTTAGCTATAGAACTTGTTGGAGACTTCATATCTCTCAACTCGGGTATTTGCTTGAAATATTAACTTCAACTCCTGGAACATCTTATATGATCCATGACGTTCAAAACGTCTTTGAAGTCCCGATTCTAAGTTGTTAAGCATGGTGCACTAAACTATCAAGTAGTCATCATATTGAGCTAGCCAAACGTTCATAACGTCTGCATCTGCTCCTGCAATAGGTCAGTCACCTAGTGGTGCATCAAGGACATAATTCTTCTGTGCAGCAATGAGGATAAACCTCAGATCAAGGATCCAATCCGCATCATTGCTACTAACATTTTCAACTTAGTTTTTTCTAGGAACATATAAAAATTAAACGGGGAGCAACATTGCGAGCTATTGATCTGCAACATAGATATTCTAATACTACCCAGGACTAAGTTCATGATAAATTAAAGTTCAATTAATCATATTACTTAAGAACTCCCACTTAGATAGACATCCCTCTAATCATCTAAGTGATCACGTGATCCAAATCAACTAAACCATAACCGATCATCACGTGAAATGGAGTAGCCTTCAATGGTGAACATCATTATGTTGATCATATCTACTATATGATTCATGCTCGACCTTTCGGTCTCAGTGTTCCGAGGCCATATCTGCATATGCTAGGCTCGTCAAGTTTAACCTGAGTATTTTGCGTGTGCAAAACTGGCTTGCACCCATTGTAGATGGACGTAGAGCTTATCACACCCGATCATCACGTGGTATCTGGGCACGACGAACTTTGGCAACGGTGCATACTCAGGGAGAACACTTTTTATCTTGAAATTTAGTGAGAGATCATCTTATAAAGCTACCGTCGAACTAAGCAAAATAAGATGTATAAAAGATAAACATCACATGCAATCAAAATATGTGACATGATTTGGCCATCATCATCTTGTGCCTTTGATCTCCATCTCCAAAGCATCGTCATGATTTCCATCGTCACTGGCATGACACCATGATCTCCATCATCTTGATCTATATCAATGTGTCGTCACATGGTCGTCTCGCCAACTATTGCTCTTGCAACTATTGCTATCGCATAGTGATAAAGTAAAGCAATTATTTGGCGCTTGCATCTTATGCAATAAAGAGACAACCATAAGGCTTCTTCCAGTTGCCGATAACTTAAACAAAACATGATCATCTTATACAACAACTTATATCTCATCACGTCTTGACCATATCACATCACAACATGCCCTGCAAAAACAAGTTAGACGTCCTCTACTTTGTTGTTGCAAGTTTTACGTGGCTGCTACGGGCTTAGCAAGAACCATTCTTACCTACGCATCGAAACCACAACGATAGTTTGTCAAGTTGGTGCTGTTTTAGCCTTCGCAAGGACCGAGCGTAGCCACACTCGGTTCAACTAAAGTTGGAGAAACTGACACCCGCTAGTCACCTGTGTGCATAGCACGGCGGTAAAACCAGTCTCGCATAAGCGTACGCGTAATGTCGGTCTGGGCCGCTTCATCCAACAATACCGCTGAACAAGGGTGTGACATGCTGGTAAGCAGTATGACTTATATCGCCCACAACTCACTTGTGTTCTACTCGTGCATATTACATTAACGCATAAAACCTGGCTCGGATGCCACTATTGGGGAACGTAGTAATTTCAAGAAAATTCCTACGCACACGCAAGATCATGGTGATGCATAGCAACGAGAGGGGAGAGTGTTGTCCACGTACCCTCGTAGACCGAAAGTGGAAGCGTTAGCACAACGCGGTTGATGTAGTCGTACGTCTTCACGATCCGACCGGTCAAGTACCGAACGCACGACACCTTCGAGTTCTGCACACATTCAACTCGATGACATCTGTCGAACTCCGATCCAGCCGAGCTTTGAGGGAGAGTTCCATCATCACGATGGTGTGGTGACGATGATGATGTTCTACCAACGCAGGGCTTCACCTAAGCACCGCTACGATATGACCGAGGTGGATTATGGTGGAGGGGGCACCGCACATGGCTAAGAGATCCAAGGGATCAATTATTGTGTCTTTGGGGTGCCCCCTGCCCCCGTATATAAAGGTGTGGAGGAGGGGGAGGGCCGGCCCTCTCTATGGCGCGCCCTAGGGGAGTCCTACTCCCACCTGGAGTAGGATTCCCCTTTCCTAGTAGGACTAGGAGCCCTTCCAAGTAGTAGGAGTAGGAGGGAAGGAAAGGGAAGGGAAAAGGAGAAGGAAGGAAGGGGGCGCCCCCCTCCCTAGTCCAATTTGGACCAGCCCATGGGGAGGGGTGTGGCCACCCTTTGAGGCCTTTCTCTCCTTTCGCGTATGGCCCATTAAGGCCCAATACGAATTCCTGTAACTCCCCGGTACTCCCGAAAATACCCGAATCACTCGGAACCTTTCCAATGTCCGAATATAGTCATCCAATATATCGATCTTTACGTCTCGACCATTTCGAGACTCGTCATGTCCCCGATCTCATCCGGGACTCCGAACTCCTTCGGTACATCAAAACACATAAACTCATTATATAACCGTCATCGAACTTTAAGCATGCGGACCCTACGGGTTCGAGAACTATGTAGACATGACCGAGACATGTCTCCGGTCAATAACCAATAGCGGAACCTGGATGCTCATATTGGCTCCTACATATTCTACGAAGATCTTTATCAGTCAAACCGCATAACAACATACGTTGTTCCCTTTGTCATCGGTATGTTACTTGTCCGAGATTAGATCGTCGGTATCCCAATACCTAGTTTAATCTCGTTACCGGCAAGTCTCTTTGCTTGTTCCGTAACACATCATCCCACAACTAACTCATTAGTTGCAATGCTTGCAAGGCTTATAGTGATGTGCATTACCGAGTGGGCCCAGAGATACCTCTCCGACAATCGGAGTGACAAATCCTAATCTTGAAATACGCCAACCCAACAAGTACCTTCGGAGACACATGTAGAGCACCTTTATAATCACCCAGTTACGTTGTGATGTTTGGTAGCACACAAAGTGTTCCTCCAGTAAAGGGGAGTTGCATAATCTCATAGTCATAGGAGCATGTATAAGTCATGAAGAAAACAATAGAAACAAACTAAATGATCAAATGCTATGCTAACGGAATGGGTCAAGTCAATCACATCATTCTCCTAATGATGTGATCCCGTTAATCAAATGACAACTCATGTCTATGGTTAGGAAACATAACCATCTTTGATCAACGAGCTAGTCAAGTAGAGGCATACTAGTGACACTCTGTTTGTCTATGTATTCACACATGTATTATGTTTCCAGTTAATACAATTCTAGCATGAATAATAAACATTTATCATGATATAAGGAAATAAATAATAACTTTATTATTGCCTCTAGGGCATATTTCCTTCAGATTTTCCACGTGTAAAATCATCATTGGCTGGAGGAAACACGTGTCGGCTCATCATCGGGACAGATGTCATCCAGTCATTGGACAGAAGGTGCCTATGATACGTTGACATGTGGCACGACCCAACAGAGGCCCATTCCTGTGAAAAGGCCGGCCCGTTTGACTTGGTCAAAAGGTGGCGGGTCGGCCCATGGAAAGCCTGTTAACGGTCTGTTCGCATATAGACCATTTACAGCCCACTAACCCAAGGCCCATTACGCCCTATCCGAATTAGGCCAGTAGCATCATCTCGGCCATCCAATATGATTCCAGCCCGTTTTCACTTCTGGCCCATGTATGGCCTATGACGTGTTTGGTCCCATATGAGGCCCTATGTAACTCTTGGCCTATTAACGGCCCGTGGTGAAACTGACCCGTAATGAACAGTGTATCACTTTACACCCATTAACGGCCCGTGGTGAAACTGGCCCGTAAGGAATAGTGCATCACTTTATACCCATTAATGGCCCGTTATTCCGTTGGGCCGTCTCCAGCCCATGTTATCTTTCGGCCTTCTCAGAGCCCATTTATTCTTGGGCTCATTTCCAGCATTCATTTACTTACGGCCCGTTACTGTCATTTTCTGCTTGTGGGCCAAATTCAGCCCGTGGTTACAGTCGGCCCGTTTGTGGTCCGTTAATACATTGGGCCGTTTTCATAGCGTCATCAAATACGACCTATTAACGATGGCCCGTTATGGTCGGCCCATGAACGGACAATTCCAACTCTAGCCCGTTTACGACCAGAATGTGGTTTGTTTGGCCCGTATAAGGCCCATTGATGATATGGCCCGTAGAAGGCCCGTTGATGATACGGCCCATAGAAGGCCCATTGTTTCTACAGCCCATAGAAGGCCCACTGTTTCTATGGCCCGTAGAAGGCCCACTGTTTATACGGCCTGTAGAAGGCCCACTGTTTCTACGGCCCGTAGGAGGCCCAGTATCACTACAGTAAATATTAGCCCATGGTTATTGTGGCCTAGTTTTAAAAAATAGGTTATTGCAGCCACTAGCAAACCGCATAAAAAGAACTGCACTGACTACAATCATACAAATATACAAGACAACAAGGAAATAAATAAGCAAGCAACTTACACTAGGGTATCACGGCTATTACACATATTACATCCACTGGGCATCAAAGTTCGCCAGCAGTGCAAATATAGGGAACACAGCAGCATATAAACGCCGCAACAAAACAAGTCCAGAACTGAAATCACTTCAGAAGAGCTCAAGAAACAATATCCTGGGTACCCATAATGCTGGGTACCCATTAACTTTCTCTTGTTTGGCGCTTAAGTCCTCCAGCGCTTGTTGTTGCACCAGAAAGTATGCATCTGAATTCTGCAGGGACTTCCTCAATCCTTCGGCTTCCTGTCACATAACATCTGATCGATGTCTTTTAACTTGAAGTTGAGAGTCAATAAGCCGAACTGATTCAGGCAATGAGTTCGAAGAGCTGGTGCCAGTAGTGGTAGCCAGTAACTCGAACACTACATCAAGACAGGACTTTGGGGTTGTCTCAGTGTCTTCAATATAGTTTTTATCAGCTTTCTTGGAGACCAACAGGGATGTCTCACTATCTTGAACCTTAAATGCATTACTTCCTTTACCATTGCATAACAAGGTACTCTTCTCCAATATTTGATCCGCGTTCTAAAAGAGAAACAAACAAACACATCTCAGGTTTACAATGTAGTATATGAACTCATTGGTAAACCAGTTCAGTAGTAAGGTGGACAGGATAACATCATGAAACAAACATATATCTAGGTAGTATGGTCACTGTATGGTCTATATCATTCTAGTTTATGTTGCCAAATCAAGATAGATACAGTTCGAATCATATCTATTTAAGACAAAGCAGCATAGACAGAATATAAGTGTGGGAAACTACACAGCAATAACAACACTTGTAATGTGCATGGCATGAGAACATAATTGTTTATTCAATTGAAACTGAAATCAACATAGAGCAAGTTACAATAGCAAACAAACAAACACGTTGAATAAACAGGTTTAAAACATACCCGTTGCGCCATTGGAGTCTCAATTGCATCCTTCAAATTTGAAATTAGTTGGTATCAGTAAATACAGTGACGCAAGAGCAAAGTAGTATGAACCATAGCTACAGAACCTGACCTGGGAACAGTTCTTCTTCTGCTTTAAGCATTTACTTCGGGTTCGGAGTGGTGGTCCTCGTGATTTGGGCACTGCAGTTGCCTTACTAACTGCTCGTGTTTGGGTGCTCTGTGGTGGAGACGGTGCTGTGTCAATGGGAACCGGGTGTCTATCTACTGGGGTTGGGGTTAGAAGGGGTGTAGCTGGTTCTCTGTCCAACTGGGTAGGGGTACAATCTGCATGAGTGTGGGTTATGTGTGGTGGGGCTGGTTCTTGGGCAAGTACAACCATGGTTCTATCTGCATCGACAGGTAGCATGATCTTTTCTGAAGAGCATGTTTTTACTCCCACAGATACTGCCATCACCCCCTCCAATTGAAATGGCTGATAAACAAGAAAAGTAATTGAATGTACAGACATTGTAAGATAGACAGGTGCAATGGATAGTAGGGAAGAAAACAGGGCATGAAATAATTCACATTTATGTTGTCTAAGCAAACAGAATAGCAAGACATAATTTCACATATATGATGGCTAATTAAATAGGATAGCAGGACACAATTTCACATGTATGATGGCTAACTAAACAAGATAGAATGACATACTTCAAAATATGATGACTATGTAAACAGGATGACATGATATAACTATATGATGTGTCTATTAAAGTGGTTGGCATCCCATAAATCACAAACATGCCATCGATGGAAACATGATGGCATGATATAATTCACGGATAGAATGACATAATTTAAATATGATGACTATGTAAACATGATGAGATGATATAACTATATTATGTCTTTAGAAAATGGGTTGACATGCCATAATTCAGATACATGCTGTCTATGTAAACATCATGGCATGACATAATTCAAATATATGATTTATATACTAAGGAAGTGAGCAGAGGGCAATCACATATATGATGTGTCAACTAAGGAGATGGCCTTCAATATTGTGTATATGATGTAAAAACTAAGCATTGCAATACAACATATGCATTATATGAGTAATATAACCCTACCAAGTTTGAGCATACACCTCAGGGGGATAATAGGACTGACATCTGCCTCTGAATCCTCCTTTGAAGAGCTATCTGTAACCAGCAAGATATCTGCTTCAGCAGGTAGCATTGTCTGCTCTGAAGACCTTGTTTTCACTCCAGATTTCTCCAGCACCAATTCAATTGGCTGATGCACAGGAAGAGCAGTTGAATATACAAACATTGTCGACAAAAGCAATGAGAAATACAAAAAAAGGATGGCATGATATAATTCACATATATGACGCTTGCCTAAACAGCATGGCATTGCATAATTCACATACATAATGCCTTGCAACAAGATAACATTGCATAATTCACATATATAATGTCTTGCAACAAGATGTCATTGCATAATGCACATATATGGTAATTAGACACTAAACAGGTGGCATTCACACAAAGCATGTCTAAACTAAGCAAATGACATAGCAATGCAAGATACCATACGCACGATATGAGCAACATAACCCTGCCAAGTTAGGGCATGCACCTCGGGGGGGGGATATGACTGGTCATTTTTGTCTCTGAATCCTCCTCTGAGGAGCTATCGGTAACCAGCACGACATGTGCTTTTTCAGATAGCATTGTCTGCTCTGAAGACCTTGTTTCCACTCCAGATTTTTCCATGACCGTGCCAAATGGCTGACGCACAGGAAGAGTAATTGAATGTACTAAAATTGTTGACAAATTTAACACGTAATAAAAAATGATGGCATGATATAATTCACATATAAGATGACTGGCTAACCAGGGTGGCATTGCAAAATTCACATATATGATGCCTGGCTAGACAAGATGGCATTGCATGATTCACATATACGATAAAGAAACTAAACAGATGGCATTGACACAAAGCATGTCTAAACTAAGCAGATGACATCTTTAATGTATACAGTAAGCAATGCAAGGCACCATATGCATGATTTTACCAACATCAGCATGCCAAGTTAGATCGAAGACCTCATGGGGTAAATAGGAGTGGTCTTCTCCTTCTGAATCCCCCTCATAACAGTTATCTTCCTCTTGATTACGATCCGAAATGGGTGGAGGGGGGGCTGCCTTTGCGCCCACCATGGAACGATGTCTGCATGAAATTTTATTGCCACCCAAGGCTCGTCTCTTTTGCTCTACATGACCAGTTCCATTGTGTACAGTAACTGGCATGCATAGGAATAAAACATAGTGAGATTATGTAAGGAGTGCGTGCACAAATCCAGAGTGATGGTAGCAAACTGTGGATAGACCCAAAACCAATGATAGCAGGCAGATAATAGCTTTAGTTAAAAAATACAGATAATGGCTCATTTAATGTTTGTTTGCACCCAACATGAAACTCATAGTAGACACCGGAGATTAACCAGATAGTAGACAGATAGTACTGATTGCTGCCCCAATATGTACCCCACAACCATTTAAAAACTCAAGTTTCAGCATTATTTGGACCTGACTCGGAGTCTAATAGGTGAACACGACGATAATGTAGCATGTCATCATATTAAGCGACGCATAATGTAAGCAGACACGGAAGAGTGCGACCTCTTGCGGACCCGTGTAGTCCTCAAGGTCATCTGCTCAGTTGATGATGGTAATGCAGTTGTCGTGGCTGCCGGCGGCGGGGAAGAAGATCTAAGGCGGCGAAAGACAGTCTGGAGAGCGGATCCCTGCTGTGGTGAACCCTTCCGTTGTTGGAGTAGCTGAGCTGGGGTGGAACACAGCGCCGCAGGAGCAGGACAAACCACACAAGATTTTCTTTGACACATATCTGTAACAAAAGTAATTGATTAAGGGCTTGTTTGAATTTGAGGATTCTAACACGGCAGGGATAGGAAATAGACAGGAATTGGATAGGAATGCACGTGCAAAACAGAGAATTTAAAAACACAGGGTTTCTGCCAATCTGGGTGTTTGATTCACAACAATTGGAAGATCACAGGATGCAAAAAAGCATGGTGAGATTAAGTCAAACCACAAGAAAATGTACGGTTATAATGCTATTATGCTACTATCTCTTAGTCTTGTGCTTGATGAATAGGAATATGAAAAGGAGGAGAAGTGGAAATTAGAATTCCTACAGTTTTTCTTTCAAGGAGACACTAAAGGAACAAATCCTGCAGTTTTCCTTTGCTCCATTCCTTTGCACCAAATTCATGAAAAGTAGTACCATAGGAAACTTTCCAATTCCGATGTTTTTCATTCACTTTTCCTTTCAAGCACTGGCAATTCTAGTAGTCAGGCTTGAGCAAGGAAAATCCTACACTGAAAAAATGTTTTTGTGCAACTTCTATTACTTTGGACCCAGGCCACTGCCATACTAGCTCAACTCCCAGGCCCATCGACAAATGCACAGCTCAAATGCGCAGAGATAAAGTGTTCAAGAGAGTCCATCACAGATAGCTAAGTTGCCTGGTACCTCACTGCTTGTCATATAGTAGGATAAAATAATCGTATTTCCCGTTACTACGAGTGCTCAGTGGACAATATATATAACATGTAGAGTAAAAAAGAGATGCAACAAGTGTAGAACCTCTTTGGCGAAGCCATGTCGATCTCAGCATGATTGGGTTGGCCGGTGAGGATGCTTCGGCAGACTTGGCTGTCGGAGGAGGGGAAGAAAATCTTAGGCGTCTGGAGATGGAGCCCGAGGTACTGCTCCGCTGTGATGGAGGGTTTCGTTGTTGGAGCAGCTCCGGTGAGTTGTACGACGCCGAGGCTGAAGCAGGGCAAGAGAGACAACGAACAACGTTAACCTGAGTGGAATTATAATAGCATCTCCAATACATGACGTAAAATACATAACCACAAAGTGCTAGATGTAAAATACATTAGCCGCTCATCTCTGAACTTAACTGTCGAAACTAAATTTAACAGCTGAAACCGAACTTAACTGTCGAAACTGAACTTAACTGTCGAAACAGAATTTTGCTGTCGAAACTGAATTTTGCTGTCGAAACTGAACGCACTAGCGAGGTGAGGCTACACGTCGGTCGACTGACTTTTTCATCTCTGGTCAGTCGATTTTGCAGCCGTTGGATACGAAATCAAGGGCCTGCGGTTCATCTTCAACCTCCACCCCCCTGAGTCGGCCAAACAGCAGCCCCCCACCGCCCGCGGCCGGCGGTGCGCTGCCCCACCCGCCCCGAAAACACTCCCCACCGCCGGTCCGCCGCCGCCCCGGCCATCCCTCTAGGCCCCCCACCCCCGTGCCGAGCTTTTTCTCCG